>NC_064931.1:167326592-167629622 GCF_023897955.1 Schistocerca gregaria | reverse complement strand
CACATGTTTGTTCGTCCATGACATGAAATGCGAAGAAGTGCTGTCGAAGACATTTTTCGTCATCAGACCAGTCTTCTGCCATCTTGTCGCAAGGAGGAATAGCAGGTAGAGACAACAACGAGAGATGCACCGCATTCGATGCCATGATGAAATCATGAATTGCATTTGTGAGAAGCGTTTTCTGTTCTATGAGACCTTGCAATAGTTGCTCTAAAGTAGCCATGAAAACATGTGGGTCAATGATGGAAAAGAAAAATCACTACCTCATCACCAATTGTTATAACTTCAAGTTGAACAAATATATTTCAAGGAAGAAACAATACATGAAAGTCACAGATCAAGTAAACATGTGTACACTTTAACAGTAAAATCATAACTGAGTCCAAGTCAAGTGGCCATGGGCTGGCTGGCTGCTTAGGTGGTGCTGCTGCTGCTGCATGGCTGGCAGACTGTGCTGCATGTAGAGGATGCACATAAGTGCACAGTGGCATTTTGAAAGATCGGCGGGTCACAACATATATTGATGCTGATTATGCCAGTGGTCCAGCAACTTGGTGCTCAGTTAGTAGAGTGGTCATAAGATTATGTGGAGCAAATAATGGTCATCATTGTCAACAACCAAGTTGGAATATGCAGTTGCCAGTGCAGGGGCAAGAGAAGCAATATGCCTATTGGAATTCTATGAAGAAATTTCGGCATTGGAGTGTTCCTGTTGTCCTTGTTGATGTAGTAGCAGCAGTAATAGTAGTAGCAGTAATCCAAGTGCCATTAAACTAACCAAAGCTCCTGAATTTCACAAGAGATCAAAGAACAATGATGTTTATATGCACCATATCCATGAAAAGACTCAAGAAAGCAAGGCGGCTAATGTCTTCAAACTACAAAAGAAGGTTATAAGACTGATATGTAGCTTGGCACCCAGAGCTCACTGTAGGCCAAGCTTTAAAAAATTACAGATTATGACCCTGCCGTCAATATCTATACTACAGTGTGTAATGCATATTAAGGAAAACTATCTGAGTTATCAACAGTATGACATGCAACATAATTATAACACAAGAAACAAGCAGGACCTGGTTTCTTACCGATGTAACTATAAAAAAACACAAAAGTGCTTCTTAAACAAGTCCATAAAAATTTTTAATGCCATACCTCAGGGCATCAAGGATCTTCCAATTCAAAAATTCAAAAAAAAAAGTAAAAGAATTTCTTCATGAGCTCAGGATTTATGAAACTGATGAATTTTTAAGGGAGGCAAAGAATATGGTGTGACTACACTTTGTGATCAGTTTTTATATGCTTCTATATATGAGTAAGTCTGTAATTGGCTAAATTTACTATGCAATATTAATTTGTACCAGAAGTTTCTCTGTTTTGGATTTGTGTGAAGGTACCATAATTATTTGTGTAATGTTTATATTGTGTAATATTTTTATTGTTTTTGTAATTATGTGTGTAACATTTATACTGTGTAATATTCACTTTTATAATGCCTCAGATGATCTCTGAGGTCGCTACAACAATAAAAATCAATCAATCAATCAGTTAGTTTCTTAGCATATACTGGGCAATAAACAAGTGGCAGGTATTCTCAACAACACGTTCCACATCAACCTGACACGTTCCACATCATTACGAAGTGTCGTATTCATGATCTATGGAACAAGTATTAATCTAATCTAATCTAATCTAATCTAACCATATGTTTCACTTGAATATTTAAAATCATTAGTTTGAATGTGTTAAGTACTGCATTTAGCAATGTAAACATTTAGGGGAAGTGTTGAAGTTATTTTAATCTCTTTGAAGAGAAGTTATTTTAATCTCTTTGCCATATAGCATATCTCTGTATACCAATGTCTTTTGTTATTGTCCTAAATACATATGTCACTCTGTAAGAATTATGCCGTGTCTGTGTGTTTCATATTGTCCCCCTTTTCTTTGAGTTTCTACAACATTGATTAAAAGGACTTTGGGCTTTGGACATAAGTACTAGAAAAATATTTAATGAAAGAAGTGACCAATATATGGTGGATTTGGAACTGTAATTGGGGAATCATGGAAAAAAAGAATATGGAAACTTTAGAAATGAATATGAGGGTGGTGGCATTAGAAAGGATTTCAGTGGAAATGGGAGACATAGAAATGGAGAAAAAGGATTTGAAAACAGTGACAGGACATGAGAAGGGGCAATGGGGTGCAAAATAATAAAAGACAGGAGAACAGAAGGGATTGTGACCTGATAGATATACCTCATCAGTCTCATGCAATATTACCTATCCAGTCCTCATCAGAGGATTAGTTAATGATTTTACTTTTTAGTTCATTCACATTTATTGTTGCTAAACCCATGCAAATCAACTAGCTTGTAATGTTATATCAAAGATTTTACAACACTGTTCAGTAATATACATACACAATGAGTTGTTTGACAAAATTCACAAATGGCAAAGACTATCTGATTAACACAGACATCTGCATACTGAGTGACTGACTATGGCTTTTTGTGTGATGCCTATTTAACCCTTAAGTTGGTGTGCCTATGTATAAAGTGCATCAGCCACAAATAAAATTGTTTTACACTGTTCCATTGTTGTTTCACACTTGCAAGTCCATACCCATTCCTTCATTATTGCTTTAGCTAACACAGTGATAAATTGTGTTGTCTTATGGCCAACTGATCAGTAGTAACATAAAATAAACAGAAAGCTAGGTGAGAAAAAAGTTTCAACCCCTACAAGCAGATGATCCAGACTATGAGCTAGCAGCAAAGTCTCACAATGAGGCAGTTGTCTAGATGATAGTAATCAAATAAGCAGTTGGTTGGGATAGATGCAACTGCACTCTTTTGTGTGGGTCATTAGTGTGGTAACACTTGTTGTGGCAACAAAGTGGTATAAGGACAGTTCATTTCATTATTGATTAATTAAACAATGTAATAGCTCACATTATATAAGTTTATTTGATTGTTATTTAATTCAAATAAGATTAACTGTGATTTTGCTCATACATGTTTACCTTGGTAACTTAAAAGAGAGTTTTTCCTTACTTGTGTACGAAGTACACTGCACACACATATGTGTTAGAAAAAGCAGTGCACCTGCTTAAGGTTTATAGATGCACAAAGTATAAAAATAAAAAAAAAACAATTGTGAAATATTGAACTATTACATTATAAATATTAATACAAAAACAGAAAAAATCAAAATATATGAAAATAAAATACATAGTGAATTAATTATCATTAACTATATGCTTTACAATCAAAATGACAGATATTTGAAGACTTCACCCATCAGAGATGAGAAATTTGTCATAAACTAAACTCTTTGATACTAATACAAATTGGGAGGGTAGGTGCACTCTCTCTGGAGTTAGTTAGTCTGTTGCTGATTTCCATGTTGGGCATACCTGTATGTGTTTCTGTTGTACTCCTGATATTAATAAAGCAGATATAACTGTATCTGTAGTATTAGACTTTAATATAATTCACATCCTGCATGGAAGTCCTACTACCTTTTTATGATGTTTTATGATGAGGAAGTTGTTCTTTACACAGGGATTTTCAAAGTTACCCATGAATTTTCTAGAAAGTGAAGTTCTATAATTTAAGTTCTTCTTAAAATAGCATATTAGCTTAGAAAACATATACATTTTTGGAAACCTAAAAGTCATGGTTACAAAACTGTAGCAATAAAACTTTTAGAGGATTACATTTTAAGATTAGAATACTTTGAAATACAAAAATTTCAAATATGAATAGCATTTGAAGTGTTAAGTTTTCAAGAAAAGTAGAAAAATTACTTAAAAATGAGAAACAAGTCTTTCAAATAAGCTATTTTGATCTTAAAACAAACATACATTAGTTGTGTGAAATTTTGATGAGCACACAGAATTACTTGGACTATTATGATCAGCAGCTGTAATAAAGTTTATTGAAATAGTGCATGAATAAAACTGTAGTAATCATTTTCTCCAGACACTTAGCAGATATCGGACCAGAGCCTTTCTCAATGCCCTTGAGTGTCCAGAACTTCTGCAGAGCTACTGGCACACACTCAACATTCTTTTAAAAGAGATTTACTGGCAGTGCTTGATGATTCTTTGTGACAATCATGTTGGGTATCTCAGATGGAAACTAATACTGTGAAACACATGTCTTCCTCAGAGCAAGTGCTCGTAGCTCTTAAGGTATGCATTTTACAGACCATGTCTACTAGATAATTTTTTCTTGTTTCAGTCCACACTAACACCTCACCAAATATGGAAAACAAAGAGCTTGCAGAAGAAGAGATTTGTTTCACAGCAACAAAGGTGAAGAGGTGCTCATAGCTTTTAAGGTATGCCTTTTAGAGCCCATGATTACTGGACTTTTTTGCTTGGAAAGATCATTAATGGACATATCCCTAAGTGTTGATCATTCCTGCTGGGACACCCTTCATATGTTTTCATCTGTACTTGTTATGTATACAACTTAGCAGATTAAATTTTGTGCAGTAGTTGTGTGAATAGTTGATACGTTATGGTAAGTGCTATGCAGTAAGATGGGCTGGAACACTGCACATATACTAAACTTCTCTAGCCACAGCTTCTCTAGCCACACCATTTCTTGTTATTTCATGTTTCCTGTGCATACAGTTGTGTAAGGAGAGAATTAACATCCACCCAAGAATTAGTTTGTCCCCAGTAAGGAGAATTATTGTTCTCAGATCTGTATTTGAAGGAACCAGTGCTCAAAACTAGTATAATTTTGTAGGTATATCACATGCAACAAACATGAGAAAATGAGGTCAAGACAGTACAGACATCAAGCCAATTTTATATTATCAAAGAGGAACAGTTATCAAAATCATGAAGAAATGAAACCAAACCCCCAAGATGGAGAAGAATCAATCAAAACTATTAAAGATGTAAAGAAGTCATTTGTACAGTGAATTTGCTTTACTAACTATTGTAATTTGATGCATTTTGTTTTTCATGTTTATTGATGTAATGATTAGGAAACTTATGATGAGCTGTCTGGTTTGTAATTTATCAGTAAAAATCCCATTTTACTTTTATGAATAGTGAAAATATTTGTAATTGAACAGTATTGTCAATATATGAATGACAACAATGATAGATCATTGTGACCTGACATAGATTAACAAATTCATTGCAATCTAATTTACTAAATGAACTATTTTCTTTCAAGTATATTCTTGGATTGGACCATGTCTGTTTCTATATGTAGATTAATTCTGACTTAGATAACTTTCAAACAGAACTTGCACAGGAAAAAATACCTAACTGCATAAAGCAACTTGTATTTATGTTAATACTTGGCACAATAGTCACATCTGATGAATTGGTAATTACATTTATTTGTCTCTTATTTGAATGACTTCAGTTGCCAGAGGCTGCAGAAATGTGTGTGTGAGTTGCATTTGTGTGTGTGTGTGTGTGTGTGTGTGTGTGTGTGTGTGTGTGTGTGTGTGTGTGTGTGTGTGTGTCTGTCATCTATAATTGATGAAGGCCTTGCTGGACAAAGCTTATTTGTGACGGTCCTTTTGTTGTGCCTATCCGCTACCCAGCATCTGTGCTATATAGTGAGTGGCAACTTTCCTTTTCATAATATTGTCTTTGAGATATTTTCATTTAGATAGTTTGTAATTATTAAAGATATTTCTATTTGAGAGAGAGCAATTTTTATCATGAATGACGTGTAAATCATAGAAAAGTTCATCACTACATATGGCTCAACAAGTTCTTTTTCCAGGCTGTATTTTCAGTATATACATTACAGCCTGCTGATAACACTGCAATTAAGTCATGTAGAAGCACTTTATTTAAAGAACTGTTCTAAATTTATGATTCCCTAAAACCACAAACTCTTCATAATGTGAACCAATTAATAAATGTTTAATTTATGAATAATGTACCTTATTTGAAACGTCTTATTCTTCTCTGTCAAACAAGTATTTTATGTTTTTCAAAGGCTTAATATTTCAAAAGCTATATTTGTTCAAAATTATATCATATTCCAAAGTGTGCCAATCTTAAAATTTAATCTTCTCAAAATTTCACAATTGTAAATTTGCAGTGCAAATTTTTCTGATTATGGAAGTGTATAACTTTCCCAGGATAAAATGTTAGTTTGTGAAATATTTTGATTAGAAAACTTATCTTTCCACAACATTCTTGGTATGTTTCTGTAGACCCAAGTTCATGTAAGACATACATGTTTATAGTACAATTATTATTTTTACCATTCTTAAAATATACTACTTATAGCTAAATAAAATTACTTCATCGGCTAATGTGTATAACTTATTCTCAGAAAAGCATCCCTTCTGAAATGCAAACTGTGATGTACTAAATAAATTATTTCTACTTAAATGCAACACTTTTCTTGAACACACTACTTTTTTTAATATTTTGGAAGAAAATATGTGTTAGGAAATTGGGTGATAATTATTTAAATCTGTCTTGTTTTGTGACAAAACTGAACAACACATGTTACCTGATACTTCCAGGCACCAAACCAAAAACAAACTCATTTACTTAAGTCTCAGTGAACATAATTTAACACAATCTAGCAATTAGTTTAGACACAAAGTTGTTAGCCTGTCAGTGCACATGGTTGTAAATCAGTCTGAGTGTCATAGTGGGATGCAAGGTCCAAATAATGGAATAAAATGAGGAATTTAAATGAGAAGTTGCTACTGTTCTGACAAAGTCTAGGAATCAAAAATAGTGTTTGTCTATCAAGACTAAATAATGTACATCAATTAATCACTTGAATTCTGAGTCAAACTAGTCAATTAATTGTTCACTTGGTGACTAAGTCCATATAATGAAAGGCTGGTAATCTGTTGGAGGCTAAATCCAAGTAGGAGATTACAGTTCACTTGAATGCTAAGTCCCACAAATTTGCAGTCAATAGTGAGAATTATGGACCTGCACTGGTGAAGGCTTAGTTGCTTGCTGACTGGCAACAGTAGAGTTTAAGTTCAACAAGGCAGTGGTCAGTGGTGAGAGTGATGGCTACATGCTGGCAATGGCTCAGTTGTTCATTGGGCCTGAGCAGTGTTGACCCAGGATTTGATATGCAAATGGCCCATGCTGCCTAGGTGCAGGGCAGCCACATAAATACTCATTTTACAGAAGGTTACATGTTCCATTCCCAGGCAGGTATGTGACCAGCATAGGAAAACAGTCCAGTGACTGTAGCACTACCAGTGGTGATGCAGGTGCCACAATTGGTGATGCTGGTGCCATGAGCCTGTGGAAGTCTTCTGCAGGCCAGCTGGTAAACATGTTATTTATCTCTATTGGATACGAACCAGTATTATTATTCACTGGTAGGTGATGCCATTTGATGCTATTATTTACAGGTGGTTGGTGTTTACTGCTGTGGCAACCCATCAATCTAGGCTTTGTTGTAATTTACCTGAAATTGTAGGGTATAGCACTAGGATACAGCATCCCTCCACCCATAGGGAAGAGGTGGTGGAGCCATCTTGATGTCATGTGGAACTGTCTTGATGTGATGAAGTGCTCTGGGGCAGCAATGCCAGTATCAAGCACAGCATCCCTCCTCCCCTAGGGGAGAGATGGTGGAGTCATTCCCATGTCGTGTAGCACCACCTCACGTGTACAGTGACAGGACTAATCATTCCAGGAGCAGTGTTCATTGACGCCAGTTGTGAAATTGGACGGTACCATTGACATGTTTCAGCGATCAGGAAGAGCCCAAAACTGGATGCAGTGTCTAACACACATGTGGCCATGACTACTTAGACTGTTCTAGAAAGTATCCTGTGTGCAGAGGATGTGAAAAAACCTGCAGAGTCTTCATCATGGCATGCTCTAGTGGGTAGATAAGAGCAGAGGTGTCCTGAGATGATGACCATATAGGTATGCCACCGGGCATAGACTGCTGGGAGATGTCCTGAGGTGGGGTACATCACAGGGACTGGGAATTGCACAGCAACCCATGGCAACAAATGTCAGAGGAGGTGGGTGGTAGCAGAGGCTGCAGACCAGAAACAGAACAAAAGAGTAATTCATCTGAAACATTTATTGGACATAATGAGTACACATGGTATAGGATGTGAATACAGCTTTAATGTTACAACAGATGCTCAAAGTCTGCACCATCAGACACCATACATGCCTGACAGTGACAGAGCACTGACTGCCAGACATGCTTGAGCACACCAGAAGTTTCTTTATTTATAGCAGCTGTGCAGACAGTTATTGTGGTTAGGTCCAGTTCAGACTACACAGGATTTGGTTATACGAATGATTTCATGGCTCCCTACAGAAAGATATCAAGGCTTGATAAATCTGATGAATGCTGGTGCCAGGGAACCAGACCACCATGCCCAACTCATTGAGACAGGAATGACCTGTTCTAACACCTACATACAACTAGTCCAAAATGAGCAGGTGCCCTATCATGTTGGAACTACATGCTGTGCCTCAAATTTCCTGGAACATCTTCAAGCAAGCTGAGAAGAATCTCTTCCAGAAATTTCTGATAATTTTCCATAGTCCAGTGCTATGATAAAATGGATGACCCAACTAAGCATTTGCTAAACAAACCTTCCCACACATTAACTGTGAAGTGATGATGTGCTATGCAGTGGCACACACTGTGGGGGTTTTATGGTGTCTACAAATGGTCATTGTGGTGACTGTGGTGAATCTGGCGTCATAACACATAGAAATGTTCATCTCAGCCACAATGTTGCAGAAACCACTGTGTGAAATGCACACATGCTCGTTGGTTATCAGGATGCAATAACTGCACTCTTTTGAGATGATTTGATTGATTTGATTTAGGACTCAACATTCAAAACATTCTGGACACTGGTACGAAACATTCTTAAATCCATGGCAATAACACATATCCCAATATTTGAATTACTCTCCATGGTATCCAACACACTTTCTTCCCAAATGACCAAACGTGCCAGTTGTGGCCTGCCCTCACTTCCCTTACCACATCCTGATGCCCTGAACTCTCACAAATTCCAGTACAAACATCTAAACAAACTGTGGTGTGGTTGATGTCTATCTGGGTAGTGTTCTCAACAAATGCATCCAGCAGCTCATTCATTTGCACTCAGCTATTCCGTACATTAAGTTCATGCCTGCAAGCTCGCCATTCTCATTTCATGCTCCTTATGCTGACTAGTGCTTTAATGAGGAAATCCTTATGTTCCTCTCCAGTACTCTCATGTATAACATCACCTAGTGACATACAGTGATGATAGCTACCACATGTTACCATGCAATTCTCAAACATTACAATGTGCCCCAACACCCCCAGAAGTTTGTAGCAAAGTTTCTGAGACACCCTGTATACTTACAAAGTGGGATTGATGATAATAATGTTATAGAAGTCGGGCTACAGTTTTTGGCTGATTCTTAACCAATAATGGAGATTTTGAAACGATGACATACAGGAATGCATTTATGCCATTCAATAATGGATGCATTATTTATGTATTATTGCATTAAAAGACAAGCAAAAGTAAAAATGAAGTCTGTAGCACAGGCCCATGACTGAACTATTAACCTGATAGCAGGTACAGTGAGGCCTGGCTTTGCTACAACACTACGAGCAGTAGAGTGGTCACACCATCACCCCATCCACCTTTTATCAAGAAAGATCACAGTACTCATTTGATAGCTGACTGAGTTGACCTGTAGCCATCCCAGAGGGACTAGAACAAGTTGAAATTCCTGTTCCTATGCAGGACTGAACCTGGGAGCTCTAGAGCTGGTTCTAGTGTTCTCCCAAGACCATCACCATCACAATTCTTGCTTTAAAAACAAAAAAAGAAGCATGCAGGGGAATGACTACATTTTCTGAATGACAAGTAAGGGATCAGTGCAGTCTCTCTCTCTCTCTCTCTCTCTCTCTCTCTCTCTCTCTCTCTCTCTCTGTGTGTGTGTGTGTGTGTGTGTGTGTGTGTGTGTGTGTGTGTGTGTGTCCCTCCATATTACACCCACATCCACACACACACACACACACACACACACACACACACACACACAGACACACACACACATACACACACACACACACACACACACACACAAATTCTTCCTCTCTATGAATGTAAATATGCTGAATCTGAGACACTTGTAAAATCACAGTTATTTAATTTGTTATGCTATCATACAAAATTAAAATAATAATAATAAGGAGGAGAAGAAGAAGAAGAAGAAGAAGAAGAAGATATAATATGTAATTTATTTCAAACAAATGTAAGGAAAACCATCGTTATTCATTGTTGCATGGTTCATACTAATAACCAGCATAATGTATGCAAAATTTTCTCCATACAATTGTTTCACAATTTATAGGACTCACTAATTTTAATTCCAGACCATTACTTGGTCTTCCCCTTTTAACATTCACATAAAATCAGTATATATTTCTTGATTAGTGAATGTATTGCTGATATCTTTACAAAATATTGCAGTAATCTGTAAGTAAAGACACAGTGTTTCCTAACAACTGAAGTGTCAAACAAGAAGGATGTTGGTGTACGTGGTGAAGGTAGAGTTAGTAATGCCAACTTATGAACTTCAGGTACAGCTGTATCTAAATTTTTGCTGTTTGATGAGCACAGTAGCTGACAGCGGTCTTCACCAACTAGTTCTTCAAATGAATGAAATATTGTGAGTTTAGTTTTTAAATGTATGAAGCACTTAGTTTAAAAATACAGTAGTGTAATAATTTATGATTTTCTGCATGCATTCAGCGAACTGATGAGATCTACAAACATCATAATTAGGTGTATATTGATGGATGGAGACAACGTACTGAATTCAAATTTCACAGTGGTTACTTAAGAGATGCTTGCACAAGGTGCTTCATACGTAACTATTACAAATCCTCATGCCTATCCGGTACTAGTATGATACATATTGCATAAGTCTTCACATTGTCACAACAATATTGCTCATCACGGAAGAAAGTGATGGAAAAGATTATGGTGAAAAGAAGGTGTATAAAAATAATCATGAAGTTTCCTCACGTACCTCTTGTGGTGAACAGTGCTAAACTAGTATGATGTGAGTGGATAACACAGATTTAACACCAGACTGTTGCCAATATATACAGCAGTTGAAAGAGCTTACTGTAAATCACGTCATAAGATGAAAACCATATTTTATCTTCATTGTTTTTTTTTTCTGGGCAATAAATACATAAAATAACTTGTTATAGCAAGAACAAATACAGTATATGGAACATAGTACTTTATAGAACAGCATGTAAGATACAGATTGTGCATAGTACTGACATATTGACTGCACAACAGTAATACATCATAAAGAATAGGCCTAGCACTTGCTTGCAAACACTTCAATAATACTGTTTCTTTGACGGCTCACCAGAACATCGGGTGACCGACCCAAGTGGCATTTTTAAGCAGGCCTATGACCTGTATGGACGTGCTCTCTCTGAAACTGCATTCATCAGTTAATACATCACTCCTCACTTTTAGGGGTGGGAAGACCACATAAATACACATATACGCAAAAACAGTGGCCAAAGAAAAATGCATGATATAGAAAAGAAGTACTAGTACCAAAAAAGCACTAATAAAGACAAAGCACTGGTACCATGAAAAAGGAAAAAAGAAACACTGATCTCACAAGGCACCAAGATTATGAGTCACAGAAAATACCAGTGATGATGGTGATGTCCATTTCATCACCCAGTGTTGGTGGCTGGTGCAGAAATGATGAGGGGGTATGTTGGGATGCTGTCTCCTCTCTCATGAAAGTCCATAGGGTAGGACAAGGAATGGCATCTCCATAGTGATGTCATCGTTAATGTCATTGTTCAGTGCCAGAGGTGGGGACATAAGAGATGATGGCTGCACAGGATATGCAGCAATGGAACTGTTAGCAGTGGCTGTGGCATCTGGTGGACAAACCAGACTGTCTGCAATGCAGCAACATGCATCAGCTATGTTGGAGGCAGAATAGGTGGAAGGCCCTCCATAACAGGCTCCACCATGCTTATTGGCGTGATGGAATGGCTGCCCACCAGGAGTGTGGATGACAAACAGGCACTGGCCTTGGTGACACTTAATGACAGCAGGAACCTATTTCAGCCTGCAGCTGAAACCATGAGCCCAATCAAGCACACCCAGCCAAAACTGTCATGGGGCTGGTAATGTGAGCAGACATGGTGTCAGATGGAGTAGGTGAAGGAGGTCGCTTGGTTGGTGTCCATGTACCAGTTCCACCAGGCTCTTGTCCCCCACTGGAGTGAAACAGTATAAACTCAAGAAACTGTCTAAAACAGCTTCAGAGGACATGCCAGATATATACTTCTGCATGTGAGTTTTAAACATCTAAATCATGTGTTCAGCCTCACCATTACAGTGAGAATGAAACTGGGGAGCTGTGAGATGGCTTATACCACTAGACTGACAAAGAAATGCAAATTCTTGAGAAACAAATTGGGAGCTGTTACCAGTAACCACACTCTATGGAATTTTTCAGTTATAAATATCTTACACAGGGTCAAAATAGTGGTCACCATGGATGTCGACACACAATACATCATGTAGGGAAACTTGGAACAGGCATCCACTACAGTTAACCAATACTGATTTAGGGAGGACACAGCAAAATCAATATGTAGAAGCTCCCACTGGAACTTTGGCATTGGCCAGGGGGAAAAAGAAGGCTGTAGGGCTGCCTGTTGCTGAACACAGTGAATGCAAGTGGTGGTAGGTTGTGCAATATTCCCATCTATGCCTGACTAATACACAAGTTGGCAGTCAAAAGTTTTGGTGCGAGAGGTCCCTCAATTTCAAACATGCAAATGTCGCAGTACATTATGGAATAAGGAAGTGAGAATCACAAACCAGGGTGCAGAATCCTCCATAGCTGACAAAAGAACCCCATTAAACACAGAAAGGCTGTGCTGGTGGGTGAAGTAAATATGCAAGGCATAAAAGATGCAGAAGATAGGATCTGACTAAGCAAAAGATCTGCCGTGACATCTGGTGTTTACCTGGTGTTATCGTGGCACTAGTGATGGAAAAACCATGAACCACATTCTGTTTCTCAGTGTCTAAATAGAGAGAAACCAAACTCACCCTGATCAAATGCTGGGTCCAGCCAAATCAGAAGGTAAGATAAGGCATCAGAGTTGGCCTGTTGTATCACCGGCCAGTATTGGAGCTGATAATGATAACAGGAAAGGAAGAGAGCTCACTGCTGCAAACAATGTGTTGCCTTGTGCAACACAGAAGCTGAAGAGTTAAAAAGAGCAACCAACAGCTTGTGATCCACAATTAAACTGAACTCATAATGACACAAGAAGACCTGAAATTTCTTAAGGGTGAACACAATTGCTAAAGACTCCTTTTCAGTCTGTGAAGACCGCTGCTGAGTAGGAGTTGAAGTCTAAGAAGCATAAGCAATGGGTCATTCAAATCCATGTGTGTATTTGTCCATGAAGACCATGCTGAGAGGCATGTGTAGCCAAGACAAGATGCTGACCCAGCTGAAAAGTGGCCACATGTGATGCGAATACATAGAAAGATAGGTCCCTTATCATTTAGCTACAAAATAGCAGGTCGGCAACTGGAAGCAGTTAATTCCATAAATTATCTGGGAGTACGCATTAGGAGTGATTTAAAATGGAATGATCATATAAAGTTGATCGTCGGTAAAGCAGATGCCAGACTGAAATTCATTGGAAGAATCCTAAGGAAATGCAATCCGACAACAAAGGAAGTAGGTTACAGTACGCTTGTTCGCCCAATGCTTGAATACTGCTCAGCAGTGTGGGATCCGCACCAGGTAGGGTTGATAGAAGAGATAGAGAAGATCCAACGGAGAGCAGCGCGCTTCGTTACAGGATCATTTAGTAATTGCGAAAGCGTTTCGGAGATGATAGATAAACTCGAGTGGAAGACTCTGCAGGAGAGACGCTCAGTAGCTCGGTACGGGCTTTTGTTGAAGTTTCGAGAACATACCTTCACCGAAGAGTCAAGCAGTATATTGCTCCCCCCTACGTATATCTCGCGAAGAGACCATGAGGATAAAATCAGATAGATTAGAGCCCACACAGAAGCATACCGACAATCCTTCTTTCCACGTACAATACGAGACTGGAATAGAAGGGAGAACCGATAGAGGTACTCAGGGTACCCTCCGCCACACACCGTCAGGTGGCTTGCGGAGTACGGATGTAGATGTAGATGTAGATGTAGACTGAGGGTTAGGTTTAAGCAATGTGAGTGCTCACTCACAAGTCAGGGACCAAAAAAGGCGCATTTGTGCACAAAAGTGTATGCAGTAGCTGACCCAGAGAGGATGCGTTTGATTAAAACTTATGCTAGTACACAACTTTCCTACAAACACTGGCAAAGATGCAATTGCATCAATGTGGTAATGCAATAGCTTGATCTCTGTGTGAGAAACATGAAGAGCTAGGTACTCATTTGATGGCTGAAAAAACTGAGATGTTGCAAGATTGCACAGCAAAACAGAGAAAAATGATCAGATATTGATAAGATGGTCTACGGAGAAAGAACCCAAAACAACTACAACATCAAGGTAATTGATTTGTCTGGGTACAGAGGCTGTCAGCTGTTCTAAAAGATGCTAAAAAATTGTGGGTGCACTAGCATCACCAAAAGGCAAGCGTTGATACTGGTATAAACGAGAAAGTGTATCTGTAACGAGAAGGCAACTAGTGGTCTCATCCAAGGGAAACTGGAAGTATGCTCCCTACAAAGCAGTCTTGGAAAAGTAGTGGCCCTCTGACAATTTTGCAAGTAACTCATCAGAGTGGGGCAAAGGATACATATCTATCATTGACTGTCCATTAATCGTGACATCAGCTTCTTAACAATTGCAAGTAGTGTAGTCCATTCACTGTTGTTCTATGAAACCTTGCTGCTGGGCAATGAGACATTGGAGTATTTCTTCCATTGAAAGGTTTATTGAGTGACATAGCACTGTACAACACAGAGAAAAAAGAACCCTCACTCAATGCCAAGTTTGTTATAGCAAGAACAAACATTTTATCTGGAACATTGTGCTTTATAGAGCAACATGTATGGTACAGGTTGTATGTAGCACTGAATACATTGACTGGACAACAATAATACAACCAAGGATAGGCTGAGCATTCATTTGCGATCACTTAAATAATGTTGTTTGTTTGGTGGCTCATGAGAGCATGCCAGAGGGCTGACGCAGGGAGATTCTACAAGCAGACCTGTGAACTGTATAGATTCTCTGAAACTGTGTGCATCATGAGTGAAGGTACACCATAACTCTTATTAGTTGTAACATAAATGGCATTGAACTCAGATATTTGAGATGATGTATATTATATGACTTCCATTTCAATACTATATCAGAATCACACCCAAAAATTTTGCAAACTTCATCTAACTGGTGGTATTTGTTAAGGATGAGATAATGTATATAAAAGATAGTTGGATGCTCTTTGTCTATTTTATGAGAAACAGTTATGAATTTTTAGGATCATTTCATTTATGTTCTCTGCTGTTGTATCTCTTGACTACAATGCTTGCATAGTCAGCAAAAGAACAATTCTTGCTTCTTTGGTAAGTGACAGAAAAGGTTAAAAATGGAGCCAATTTTGTAAATGTGGTACATTAGTAGTGATTTCTCCCCTTCTGAAAATGCTATTTCAATACTCACACTCCATCTGATTGTTGTTGCAGCTTTCTGTTAGCTAGGCAAGATAGAAATAAACCTATTCCCACAGCATCTATAACATCATAATTTCAAGTACTTAATAAAGAATACTGTTTACAGTACAATAAAAAGAACTGAGATAAGTTACAGAAAATCTCAGTTGTTGAAATATTGTCATTCAAAAATTATGTCGATCAGTGAATTGAAAACTGCAGTTAACATATGGTGTGTCGTGGGCCAATCACTCTGTTTTTAAAATAATTGAAAAGCCATGATTGCTTCAATCATTTATTAGATGACTGGTTTCAGCACTCTGAGGTGCCATTATCAGATCTGAAATGTGGATTAACATTTATAAACCCATATGGGTATCATGGAATATGAGGCAGACCATCTGATAGAATCACTGTCACAACCAATAAAAAATAATAAACTGCTCTCATGGTCATTCTTGCCATAAAATATAAAACTGTAATCACCAGATGAAACTACCACAGTTCGCCTAACACCAGTTAAAGTGATGACACCGACCGGTGTTGGCGAGCAGTGGTAGTTTCATCTGGTGACTTCAGTTTTATATTTTATGGAAAGAATGACCATGAGAGCAGTTTATTATTTTTTATTGGTTGTGATAATGATTTTGTCAGATGGTCTGCATCATATGCCATGATGTCCACATGCTTTTATAAATGTTATTCCTCATTTCAGATCTGATGATG
This sequence comes from Schistocerca gregaria, assembly GCF_023897955.1. Classification (NCBI taxonomy): domain Eukaryota; kingdom Metazoa; phylum Arthropoda; class Insecta; order Orthoptera; family Acrididae; genus Schistocerca; species Schistocerca gregaria. Next base: position 167,613,198 of record NC_064931.1, on the reverse strand, counting down.
GCACCTTCAGAGTGCTGAAACCAGTCATCTAATAAACGATTGCAGCAATCATGGCTTTTCAATTATTTTAAAAATTGAAAAATGGTTGCTCTGTAGAAAGATGGTTCTAAAACACAAATTCAAAATTTTGAATTGTGATGTTCCTGTCATTTGATTAGAGTACAGCAGACAAATAAAAATATGGTTAGCACAATTTCACTGATAATGATAGTAGTAATAATAATAATTATAATAATACTTTATTCACCATCACATGATTCATTGTGTATGTATAAAAACAGGTTACAGTTCTTGATGACTAATTTTAAACCTCCACATTGTGAATGCTTTTCTCAAAGTGCAGTTCTGAGCCTGCTGATGAAATTTTTTTCTTTATTTCTGAAACTGTACTGATGCAAATCAGAACAAATACAGGACTGTAGTCTTTTAACAAGTAATAGGGCCTTCAGAATGTGCATATTTACTACAGTTAGCACACCAGTTTTTGGAAACAAGCCACAGCATGGTTCCTTATATTTTGCTCCACAAATGATTCTTATAGCCCTTTCTTCAAGTAGCAATAGCTTATACAGGTTTGCTTTGGTTGTTGCTCCCCAAATTTCTATTCTGTAATTCAGGTGAGAGGAGAATAAGGCATGGAGTCAGTCTTTGGGACAACAGTGTCTTTGCAGAACTTGCTAATTGCAAATATGTTCTTAGACAACTTACATGCTAAAATGTCAACATGTAGATCCCATTTCAGATTGCTTTGAATTGTTAAACTGAAGAATTTTACACTAAACTCTTCTTTTTAATCATTCATTGCCTATGTACAGTTTAACTTCATCACTAAAACTGATGTTGTTCAACTCCTTGAGACAAGTTTTAGTAGTGGTTACATTTAGATGGATTTCATTAAAGTACTGAACAATTTCATTTGTCAAATTTTTACAATGGGTCTCTAGTTTGATAAATGATTCCATTTTTCACACAACAGATGACTAATCCTCATACAGAACTACTTTGAAACTTTGTGCACATTATTTTACACCATTTACATACATAAAAAACAGAAGAGGAGCCAACACCAAGTCTTGGGGCGCTCTGTATCTTATATTAGTGATTTTGGATTTGTGAACACCACTTTTGGTTTTGAGCAGTACATACTGCTTTCAGTTAGTCATGTAAGACTTTATGAGGTCGTGAGCAGTACCTCTGCAGCCAGTGTTCCACAGCCTATCTAACAGAACCGTAGCATTCACATGGTCAAAAGCTTTCTCCAGGTTGAGGGATATACCTGCAACATGTTACTTGCTCTCAATGTCACTTACTAACACTTCAGTTAACTGAGCAGCTGCTATGCTAATTGATTTACATTTTAAAGACCCATTTTGACTCAATGTAGCCTCCATCAGCTGTGATGCATCTGGCCCAACATTCTTTCCATGATGTAAACGCACTTTGTTAAAATTCTGGGGATCGACTTTTACACCATTGCTTGACACAGGAAATAAGGTCTTTCTCACTATCAAAAGTTTTACTGCACAAGTGGGCCGTCAGATGACCAAAGAAGTAGAAATCAGATGGAGCCAAATCTGGACTGTAGGGAGGATGAGGAACAATTTTCCAATACATTTTCCTGATTTTCTCCTGTGTCGTAAGAGCTGTATATGGTTTGGCATTGTCATGGTGTAGTCTTATGAGCTGACCCTGAAGCTGTGGTCTGTGGGCCTTGATGGCACATTGCAGCTTGTCCAGTGACAAACAGTAACAGTACCAGTTAATTGTGGAGCCAGGTTCCAAAAATTCAATGAAAATGGCACAACACTGATCCCAGAAGAAGGAGGCCATCACCTTTCGGCCTGCTGCTCATCAAAGTCTTGGTTTCTTCTTCCAAGGAGAACTCAGATGATGCCACTCCTTGGATTGGGTTTTGCTCTCAGGTTCAGACAAAAATAACCATGTTTCATCCTGGGTAATGATGCCATCAAAACACTGTTTCCATTCTTCAGTAAAGGTCTTCACAAGACCCTCGCGCACATTCTTCCTCATCGTTTTCTCCTTATCCATATCACTCACGGCCATCGATGGATTGTCCAGTAGAGAGAAATCACCTACTTTAAACCTCTGCAACCACTGCAGGATACTATTGTGATCCACTGTGTCTTTGCCATAGACATGGAGCAACTTCCTGTGAATCGAGGTGGCAGAGTCAGTGCTAGTCTTGAACAGGGACTCCATCACCGACCGTTGTCACAACCTGACATCTACTTCATGGTCCATTAAGGCTAACCTGTAAATAAAAGAAAATGCTTGTATATACCAATGTATATATGTATATATGTATGTATATGTATAATAAAGTCATACATATACATGTATATGTATGTTCACAAAAAATTTCATTCTCCTCCTGCAAAAAATTAAAAAAAGAAATAGAGACAACTGTGCAAACTGTTTTGAATGCGCATTGTGTATGACTTTTTCAACTATTTTGGAATGGGCAGAAAGTATTGAGATTTGTCTGTAATTTTCAGTTTTGTATTCGTCACCTATTTAAAGATTAATGTAACCAGGGAAATTTTTAGCCTGTGTGGGATGGTGGGCAACTCTGTTATATTATTTACTGCTACACAAAGAGGTACACAGACAGTTTTTCTACACACTTATAATTCATTAGTATTGAGGGCATCATGCCCAGCAGAACTGGAGGATTTTAAAGAGCTAATGATTTTCATTCTTTCTTTGCAATTTTTGGGGGATAGAGATATGCTGTGCTCAGATGGATTGCCTTTAAAATTATACAACAGGTTATTATGTTTGTCAGTGATAGCTTCCCTTACTGAAAAAAATATCCATTGAAAATATTTGCAACTTCAAGTTGGTCTTTCACAACTACTGCACTGTGGTCAATAATAAAGTCCATACAGGATTTGTCTCTGCCTGTTCTAAAACAGTTTATCACTCCCCAGAAGCCAGTAGTAACAAAGTGAAGCTTGTTAGCAACATAGTTGCTTGTGGCCAGTATTAATAAATCTTTTTAATATTCGTGATACATTTTGAAGGTATCCATTAGCTTGAGAGTTTCTCTCTTATTCAACATTCCACTATGGAGTAATTTTAATATTTCCTTGCTTCAGTGACATCAGCGGGTACGTCTGTTTATATTTTTTGTTTGTATCACTTTTTTGGCTACAACTGAGTATGTGGCATCAAAACAGTAGTAGAAGTCAGCAGCAAAGCTATAATAGGAAAACCTACCATTCTGAAATCATGGTATGTGTGCAAGTATGCAGCTCAGTCTGTTGATGTTATCATTATACATAAATCATTTGCTTACACATAGTTTTCTTTAGTGATGAAGGGCATCTCATTTTCCTCCAACTGCAGCTATATTGCATGGCAATCAGAGATGGCTAGTTTTAGAACAGATGTGGGAAATATGGGTTGTGTTTGTTATTACTTTATCTAGACCTGTTTCGCTGTTTCCTGTTTCTCTAGTTGGCTTATGGATAATTGGGGTCAGATTGAATTTGTGGAGTAGGAGGTATAGCTTTTAGGAGTTGGCATCATTGTTTAATAAGTCTCCATTTACATCCCCTGTCATTATAAGATTTCCATGGCCTTTCAAGCCTGAAAATGTACTATCTATATTTATTAGGGAGATAGATACATTTTTGAAAAAGGTATCCATGCAAGCCCCAGGTGGCCTATACACGACAATAATCACTATATTTTCTCCATCGTATCTTAAATTTTTTGCAGAAAATTATCTGACCTCTCCTAAGCAGAATGCCCTTACAGCAATAACACTGAAGTTACTCGCTTTTACAGTGAAGATTGCTACACCAGAATTTCATGAAAAGTGATTGATTATTGCTTATTAGGTCTTCAGTGTACCAATATTCAGTTACAACTAAGGTATCAGGTTTGTCAACACCTGCAATGATATGCAGATCATTCCCGAAATTGCTTTGGGCAAATGCTGGAATAGCTCCTTTGAAAGGGCATGGCCCATTTCTTTCCCCCGTCCTTTCCTAACGAAGCTTGTACTCCATATCGAATGACCTCATTGTCAATGGGACATTAAACTCTAATCTCCTTCTCCTCCAAATTACTGTACTTATTTTTAGGCTACCAAAATTCTGGGGTAGGACATTAACTCTGAGTTTTTTCTGCTGGCCCATATAGGGTGATTTAGGAATACCCAGCTGTCCAGCAGGTTTTACAGTTTTTCCTGGCTTGCCTGCTGTGGCTCTTAGTGTTACAGATCCTGATTTGGTGGGTTGTGCCATTCCAAGGCAATCCACTTATTTATACCACTTTGTGGAGAATTTTGTCTAATTTTCACAACAGTAAATTCCCTGACAGTTGTATTGCTTCTTTTATTCATGTGCATACCATGAGCTGTCTGCAGGTCTCTTTCTAGATTGCTGACATTTATTAGAGACACACTGTGACATTTATTACATATTGTCTTCAGCCTTGTGCAGTGTTCCATTAGATTGTGTCATTGTATAATCTTAACAACAATTACTTTAGTGCTATTTAACTTACTAAGTGTCACTTTCATGTGCCTGATAGTGTAATTTACTTGATCTTTTGCTATATCTTTTGTATCTCCCGTGATTATGACATAACCATTTTCTGAGAAAGATCCACTATCTAGCACACACAGCTTCACAACAGCAGAAAGAATTGCTACAGACTGAATGTGAGCCATAGCTGTACAGTTGTCTTGGATACTCACAATGTTCTGTGCTGTTCCCTGAACATGACTATCTCCATATATTAGAATTCTATAGTTAATAAGATGGAGTATTATTCAGACATTAATGCAACTTTTTTGTGGAAAGATACCTTTAGATAATTACATAACAAGACAATGCACTCACTGCATCCTACTCAAATATTCAGTCCATTCTTCATGAATTCTACAACTGAGTAGTAGCATCACTGAAGTAGAATATCATGTAGCTTTCTTTTCATTGAACTGGGTTCATACTCAGAATGTCTTTGGCTTTTAGTATATTGTAAATTTTCATTCTCATATACTGAGGAGATTGAGCATATAGATTAAAACAATGAGCAGGGAGCAGTAAATTATATTTATTTCTTGTATTGCAAGTGTGACCAAAGCATTTCTCCTTGCATAATCCTAAATTTCTATGTAAAAACATGATAACATCATAGACACCTAGGGAGGGAACTGTTAACAGTTTTAGAATTTTAACTAACAGGTGACATGATTTCCTTGGACACACTTCACACATTTCTAATAATTCTTTTGTGTGATTTCAGTGTGCACATTATGTTGCTCGAATTTTCACAAAACACAATATCATATCTTATAACTGACTAAAAGTAGCTATAATATGCAATTTTTCCTTTTGTCCCTGTCAGTATCATTAGCTAATATTTGCATTGCAGATGTAAATCTACATACATAGTTTGTTTACTTGATAGTCGACATTTCCAATTTAAATTCTAGTCCAGGTTTAATTATAAATATTTCATTGTATCCATCTCTTTTAAATGTTGGTTTTTATGGTTTACTTTAATTTCCTAGGATGTTGACTGTTTGGTTCTAAGCTGGATCATTTGCGTTTTTGAAATGTTCAGATTTAATTCATTGAGACGAAATCATGTTTCCAAAGTATCTATTGCACTGCTGATACAGACAGGAATATTTTCTGACTCACACTTGACAATTAATGCGGATGTATCATCCAAAAATAAAACCAATGTGGCACTAGATTGATTAGTAGGTCATTAATGAAAAATAGAAACAAAGTAGGTCCTAGAATAGGATGCTGAGGTCACCTTATGTTACTGTCTTCCATTTGAAAGAATAATTTGCTACTTTTGCAGAGACAGTCACTCGTTGTTTCCTATTGCACATGAACAAAGTGAGTCAATGTAGAACATTATCTCCAATTTCATATCCCTGCAGCTGTATTCTTACCGTTTAAGATGTTCTAATCTTGTCAGCAAATTTGTTAATTTCATCTATAACACTTTTTCCATACTAGAAACCAAATTGATTTTTCAAAATAATCTCTTGTTTTTCAATAAAATTTTGAACCTGTGTAGCAGCAACTTTTTTGAACACTTTTGACAGGATTTTAAGAATAGATATGGAACAATAATTTTCCATATCAGCTCTTGACACTTTTTTTAAACAGTAGTTTTACTTTTGCATACTGTAGCACCTCTGGGAAACATCCTTGTTCAAAAGATTGATTTAATATAATAAATATTGGGTGTCCTGTTATTTTACTTAGGAATTTGAGAACTTTTGCAGATATTTCACTCCAACCTGCAGGACATTGATTTTTCAGTATCAATATAATATTTTCTGCTTCTACTGCTGGCACTGTTTTAAAATTTTGTAAGGCAGTCAGGCCCTTGATCTGGTACAAATGGCATACTTTGTTGTCATAATCTACAACACTGTCATCTGATTTCACTACTACATTAATGAAGAATTCATTGAAGCATTCTGAAATTTGAGCTGAATTTACAAGAATCTCATCTTCAAGCTTGATTTTTACAAATTTCATGACTAGACGCTTTAATACCTAATTCAGATTTCACAACTGACCACACTGCTTTTCATTTATTCTCATGTCTTTAAAATTAATTTATTATTTGCCATTCGCTTTCCTGACTTCACACTTATTTAAATGTAATTTTTTTATAATCTTGTATATTTAGCAAATTTGGTACTTTTATTATACCTTGGTTGTGTAGCTGTCTTTTCTTATCACTAGAGATTTTGTATATTTAGTGACCCATTTCAATTTTTTGTCACTGTATTAAAACAAGTTTCATGTGGAATCATTTCATTAGAAACATTTTAAAAAAACTACTTAAAAATTTGTGGTGTTTGAAATATTTGCTCAAAGTGCCATAGTGTCCCACTCAGCTTGTCATGAAATAAGATCTCATTTACCTGATTAAAGTTCCTTTTTATGTAGACTTTTTTACACAGAACTTCCTTACTTGATATGGGCAGCTCAATTAATAATGCTGAATGATCAGAAACTCCTAAATCCAAATGGTCAAACACCTAATTTATTAAAATTTGTCAATACATGTAGCTGACTGAGAACTCTATCTCACTGCTTCTGAAAATTTTTATTTCAAACCTTATTTTTTTATTAAATGAATAGATTTTGGTGCTTCAGTGTTTTGACTCAACACACTGACATTGAAATCAGCAGAAATTTCAATTTTTTTCTTTTTCTCTTTACCAAAGTGTTTTAGCAAAACCTGAAGTTTACATAGGAAATGCTAAGTTGAACTCTTCCCAGGATTTTATAAACTGATCTTATAAGAACATATAGGTTCCTTAATTTGACGTAATAAACCTCAAAACTACATTCTTCATCCAGACAGTTAAAGTCACTTCTTACATGGTAATCTACACCTGAATAAGTATGCATGAACCTCCTAGTGACTTATTTTTCGTAGAAAAGGTAGTAGCTACCTTAACGTTTTCAGTTTTATTTAATATTTTTATTGTACTGTCATGAAGTGTTCATTTCCAAAAATTATTTCAATAATTTTAATCTCAGTCAAAAACATTTGTAGTTTATCTATTTCAGAGGTTATGTCACCCAAGTATTCAGCATCTAAGCCATTTACATTATAGTGCATGATATATTTACTCTCAGTTAAGACTGACTAGTCTCAATTTAGCAGAAATATGCAACATTCTTGAATGTGTGATCTTAATTGCTTTACTAAGGAAGGTTAGAGTCTAATGATAAAGTATTAAACATGAAGACCTGAGTGGGTATTCAATAATTTCTCATTTGCCTAGCCATTTCCTGACAAGTGTTTCATGCAGGAGTGAGTGTCTTGATGGTGATGTAGTAGTGCACGATCCTGCTGGAAAATGGAGTTGTCATCTGCCTGGAGATACTGAAGAACAAAGGCATGAGTTTAGTTTCCTATTGATGACAAAGTAATCAAGAGCTGGAGTGCAATCAAGGATATATCAAATGTGGAGAAAGTAAATTGATCACATCCTTTACTTTGGCTTTAACAATGTAGGGAAATTTTAGATTATCTGTCTGCCTCTGTAGTGTAGTGGTAGCGTTTCCACCATCCATGCAAGGGGCCCAGGTTTGATTCCTGGCAGGGGACTCGGTATTGTCTGTCCATCATCATTTTCATCATCATTGACACACAAGTCGCCAAAGTGGCGTAAACTAAAAAGGACTTGCAATACGGCTGCCGAACTCCCCTGCATGTGGCCTCCAAACCAAAAATGCCATACGATCATTTCACCTTTTATCTAAGCTTGGTTAGTTCATTAAAGATGTTAATCATGGTCCTCCTGAACAGGAGTTCTGTGGCTTAAACACTGGGATACCTCATTCAGTATCAGAGTTGGCGAATACAAGTATCCTGCACCAGAAGTCCCTTAAAAAAAAAAAAATGGACTGTGATTCCTCTGTCAGACAAAAGCAACACACTGTCAACCCATGAATATTATTTACTTACTGTGCTACTATGTACTGATTTTCATTGCCCCAATATATGCAGTTCTAACTGACTGTTACATTCATATTTGAAAGCTTGTTAACAGGTTAAACATACAAAATGGTCAGGTGTTTTCAACTATTTCCCACGATCCCTCTCCAGTTTCTACGAAGGAATTGCCAACCTGGTCCTCTTTATTATGATTATGAAGTTACTTGGAAATAATGTGAATCAGTTTAAATTACTTCCACATGGTATTATTCTTGCAGCTTCAACAGAAACAGTTACTGTCATCTCTATAAACTTAATAATCAAATTCCATCCCTCTCCTGGTCGTTGTCAGTTTTGTGCCCTGGAGTCATTACTGTTCAGCCAAGTAGCTCCTCTATTGGCATAATAAGGCTGAGTGCACCCTGGTAGGTCAACTGCACATGGCAGTCCAGATTTTCACCCATCCAAGTGCCATCCATGCCTGGCAGTGCTTAAGTTCAGTGATTTGACTTAATAATCAAATAGTGCAAGAAAAAAAGAAATAGTTGTTATTGAGATGACATTACAGTATGGTAGTAATGCATTTTTCATCCAGAAATACTCTTTCACAAATTTTAAGCAGTTTATATTCTGAAACAGTTCACATTTTAGACTGTGTACAAAAACAGTGTGAAACATACACAGGGTGGAAAAAATATGGTAACACCAAAAACACAACTTCTGGTTGAGTTTACATATGAAGAGTGAAACATGGTGGGGGTTCACTGAAGATTTTGGTAACAATATCATAGTATTCCATGGGCCCCATGGTTACTCAGCAGGGAAACAGTTGACATTGAAATCAGCTTCCAGTTATCTCAGGCTGGATAAATATGGATAGGATAACAGGATACTATATTCTGTTCAAGGGAATCTAGCACCATTCTTCCTGTAAAAAAGGGGCAAGTTCAGGTAACAATGATGGAGGACAATAATAATCACATGCTCTTCTCATCAAAGTAGACCACAAAGGCTCAATAATATTAAGATCTTGTGGCCGTACCGGTGGAGATACAAAACATCATCCTTGGGCTCACAAAACCAATTCTGGATTATGTGAGCTTTATGAATAGGAATCCTGTTACCCTGTTACCTTGGAACATAGCATCATCTCTGGGGAACAAAGCCGTACAGTGGGAGATATCTCATCAGATAAATTGGTCACATAATGCCTGGCAGTAATATTACCCTGCCGAGTAACCACGGGGCCCACGGAATGCCACTATATTGATGCCCAAATCTTCAGTGAACCCTCACCATGTGTCACTCTTGGGATGTAAACTTAACCAGAAGTTGGAAACAATGTGAAACAAGACTCATCCAACCAAATAACAATCTTTATTTGCTCCACAGTCCATTTTATGTTTTTTCTATTACAAGCATCTGAATTACTGATGTGTGGTTTTGGAATTCCAGCTTTCTTGCTTATGGAGCTTTCATGCTACTGACAGTATTTGGGAGTGTGATAGTCAGTTCTCCAGTGATTTCTACAACTGCCATAATCTCATTTTGCATCACAGTCCTCTTCAATGACCATCTGACATGATCACTCAACACGTGCTTTGTTCACATTGTGACTTAGTGGATGAAGTTCATCTGCTTATCCCTGCATGTGGTATAAATCCTCAATACAGAGCCTCTTGAAGCACCAGACACATGCTGCCTTGGTTATGGAAGTACCCCCCCCCCCCCCCCCTCATACAAGCATCAACTATTTGCCCATGTTTGATTTCAGGTAGCCCCAGCTACATAGAACATTGTTCTAGTTATGACTGGCAGTTACAATATATTGAGGACATTGCCATTCATGGGCAAATACAAGAGAACAACCTGCCACCTTGGCTAGTACCTGCATTTATGTCCAGGAATGCATTTCCCATGGTGTTTCCATATTTTTATCAAATCCCTATACATCAGGACATCTATCTGATGAGGACAGAGACCTCAGAGTCAGCTGTTTAATTTTGCTTCAGAAGATTATTATTTTATGGCAACCAATGGCATTTGCTTCACTAGCAAAAGTTGGCTCATGTTCAGGAAGCACACCAAGATCTATGCAATTACAGATTCAGCTGTGGTGGACAAAAAAGTTGACTGAATCCTAATTAAGATGAGTTGAGTGAAGGGCAAAGAAAGGAGGAAAGCCACATCTTCAAAACTGTTTTCTCAGTTTGTCATGCAGTATTAGTAAACTGCAGGAGATGATAACTGTGATATCTTGGTGTTCATAAACTTCTATAAAGTATGATTAAAACTAATTATTTAAATTACAAATCAGATGTGAATGATTTATGCATAAAGTGCTTGGGCAGTTTGTGGACACAGGAGGAGAGAAAAGGATTTAGTGCTCTCTGCACATGCACACTATTTTGTTCAATGGGTGATCTTGCACCCCACGAGATGGAGTAAGCATCCAGCACTCACAGTACAGTAATGATGCTACTTACAAGCAAAGAGATAGGTTTTTAATTTAGCAGAGGAAGGCTGAATTTTAGGTCAAAAATAAATTTACAAAGCATCTACTATGCAAATACAGTTACAGGATGGAAAGAGTTTGATTCTGTGTCTGTACTGATCAGGTAGCTCTCTCATTTTCTGAAAGAACAGTAAGTGCTTTTATATAAGGCCATTAAGGAATTGCCTTATGTAGTTGTAGAGGGTGAGCAAAATATTGATATTTGTTGCCACCAAAATTGCCAAGCCCTTGACGAGTGATATAAAATATCTGATAGTCAGCCAAGTTAAGTTTGAAACTGAACTGAAGAAGTTTCTCCTTGACAACTCCTATTTTATTGAAGAATGCATAAAAGGTGATCAGCAGGAATTATTAACTTAGGAATGTAGATGCTCAGAATGTAGCCATATTTATATGTGAATGTTTAACACAAATATAAAATTATTTGTTACACATCATTATGATTAATCATACAAACAATCTACAGAACACAATACATATCTTAGGATATCCAAGTTAGTTGTTTACTCAGACAGTCATGGTCATGATCTTGCAAAAATCTTGCAAAACAAACACAATCTTATAGCTACCTGCTATGTAAAACATGGGGCCCATAGGAACGAAGCTATAAGGAACACACAGCGTGATAACACTACACAAGAAAATCAGGTTTTAGTTATACTTGGTGGTGCAAAAAAATGGTTCAAATGGCTCTGAGCACTATGGGGCTTAACATCTGTGGTCATCAGTTCCCTAGAACTTAGAACTACTTAAACCTAACTAACCTAAGGACATCACACACATCCATGCCCGAGACAGAATTCGAACCTGCAACCGTAGCAGTCACGCGGTTCGAGACTGAAGCACCTAGAACCGCTCGGCCACTCAGGACGGCCTTGGTGGTGCAAACGGTGTTTATTGCAATGAACTGAAAAGTGCCATCCGTGACCTCCAGAAAACCCTAGATACAGTTAAAATAAAAGTGTAATAGTGACTGGAATACCACACAGATATGACCTAATAGAAACATCATGTATCAACCAAGAAATTATTAAGGCCAACAGGCAATTTCACAAAATATGCAAAGCATACAGAAACACAAACTTCCTAGATGTGAAATTCTTCAAAGGAAACACTTCACCAGGCATGGTAGGCATTTAAATACTCATGGGAAAAAGTTTATAGGTTCTAGAATAAATGAGGTGGCTGAGATGATGTACACAAAAAACATCATGCCTATTATTGTATCAAATCAAAACAGAGCAGCCACCTCATCACAGATGATACCAGCAACACAAAGTGCAGCAGAACAAACACAACCAATAGCAGTTACACAAAATGCAGCAGTACAAACAATAATCAGAACAGAAATGCCAACAACAGCATCACCATCAACAGCAGCATCACAGGCAGCAGTAACAGCAGAAATCCCAGCAATAGCAGGAACAGCAGCAGTCATGGAAACAACCATCCATGGGGCAGCAAGTAGATGGAAAAAGACACCTCCTTCCCATCTGAAGGATTTTTTAATGGTAGATATGACAAAAAAGAAGCCACCAAGATAAGTAACATTAAATGTCTAACAGTACTCCACCAAAATATTCAGTGTGTAAAAAACAAAGTGCTACAGCTGGAAGTCGAGTTACAAATCTTAGACAGCACTGTTATCTGTATTACTGAGCACTGGTGTAAACAAAGTGAAATCTTATATATTAATTTACCCTCATATGTCCAAGAACGTTCTTATTGCAGAAACACAATGAAAGGTGGAGGATCATGTATTAATGTTAAGAACGGTCAGAAATGATATTATCATGCTAAGTGTAGACAAAGACTTTGAAGAGTCAGCAATAGAGATAGTTGCTATAAATATGCCCAAGAAACTAACTATATTATGTGTATATCATTCTCCCAGTGATAATTTAGAGATATTCTTTTCAAAACTTATACAAAGCCTAGAACTAGTGTTGACTCTGAAACATAATATCCTTTTGTGTGGGGACTTTAACATAAATATAACTAAAACAGTTGGCACCAGTAACACGTTTATGAATATCCTACATAGTTTTGGTCTACCATCACTAGTCAACTGTGCAACAACAATAACCACACATTCCTTATCTACAATTGACCATGTAGCTACAGATGTAGGCAGAGAAAACTGATGTACTTGTCAAAAATCTGGGACTGCCTGACCATCTATGTCAGATTATAAAAGTAAAAGCTTGTGTAAAACAAGAATCAAAACTGCATGTATATAAAAGAGTCTACTCTCCATCAGCTTTGAAAGAGTTTTCCTTAAAGTTAGCACATGAAAGTTGGCAAGGAGTATACATAGAAACTAAAGTAAATAGCAAGTTCCCCAATTTTATGTCTGAGTTTAAATTAAAATTTGAAGAAACATTCCCCAAAGCATTAAGTCCCATTGGAACACTCACCAACAACAAATGGATTACTAAAGGAATTAGAAAAAGTGCTGAAACTTGTACATACATAAACTCCAATAAAAAGGAGAATAGAGATCCAGTTTTTTTGCACTACTACAAAAACTACAAAAGGATCTAAAGGGAGGTAATCAACACTGCAAAAAATCAGCCAATGATAGGTTCATAAATTTAGCCAATAATAAAAGTAAAGCCACATAGGCTGTAGTGAAACAAGAAACAGGAACTGTGAAGCAGAGAGTAACAAACACGCAAATCAGGAACAAGGAAAACGTAGAAAGTAACCAGAAGGAATTAGCAAATTATGTGAATACCTACTTTAGCAACATTGCAACGAACTTACAGAAATGTTTTACGAAGGGTGCTAATCAACCAATACAGAAGCATTTAGCAAACTCAATGGTATTGCTTCCAACTACTGAGGAGGAAGTATGCAATCTTGTAAGGCAATTAAAGAACAAAAACTCAGCAGGCTTAGATGAAATCCCAATGTGTGTGCTGAAAAAAATGCATAATCGGTATCACAGCTCTGCTAACAGAAATCATAAATGAGTCCTTCAAAACTAGTTCCTTCCCTGACTATCTGAAGCATGCCAAAATTTTACCAGTTCACAAGAAAGGTGACATAGAAAACATTGAGAACTACAGACCAATATCCCTATTGTCACGCTTTTCCAAAGTGATAGAAACAATAATGAAAAACAGGCTTTTGAGCTATCTAAGTAAATTAAACCACCTCTGCAATGGCCAGCATGGTTTCAGGCCTGGCAGAGGTACAGAATGTGCAATAACACAATTTACAAAAACAGTTTTAGAAGCACTAGATGAGAACAGCTATGTAAGTGGCCTTTTCGTAAACCTGTCTAAGGCATTTGATACATGTGACCACCAGAAGCTGTTGCATAAATTAGAGGCACTAGGAATAAGGGGAGTGATTCTCAAATGGTTTCCTTCATATCTAGAAAACAGAGTACAGTCAGTAGAAGTCACACATGTCTCCAGTGGATCAAAGTACATTGAAAAACGTATATCTGATACACAATATATCAATATTGGGGTCTCTCAATGAAGTGTACTAGGCCCTGTATTATTTCTGGTGTATATAAATGATTTCTCGCAACATATCAACCATGGAGAGAAGATATTGTTTGTGGATGACAGCAACACAGTAGTGACCAGTAAGACACCAGCACAAATGTTGGAAAATTCTACTGAAGTGCTTAGGTATGTTCACAAATGGTCTCAGGAAAACGTAAAGAAAACAAATACAATATGCTTTAGAATGAACAGAAAACAGAGTCCCTTAAATTTAAAATTACATAACACCTCCATAGATTATTTATCTACAACAAAATTCTCAGGGATGCACATTGGCAGCCAAATGAAGTGGAATGAATGTGCTATGAAACTCTCAAAAAAGGTATCCACAACATGTTATGCACTTAGAGTGCTTGTATCCGCATGCAGTAGTGAATGTTTGAGAACTGTATACTTTAGTTATGTTCATTCAGTAACCAGTTGTGGTATTATTTTCTGGGGAAACAGTGTTCAGAATTTACAAACAGTATTTAAAACACAAAAGAGAGCAGTAAGAATTATAACAAAAAGCAGTAACTGGGCCCACTGCAGATAATTTTTCAATATGTTAGAAATTCTAACTGTTCATCATGAATTTATATTCCAAACCATAGTGTACATCAAGAAAAATATAGAAAATTATAGCACAAATAGCAGTTTTCATAACTATAGTACAAGAACAAGTCATTGTTTTCACCTAGACAGCAAGAATAAACACAAGACTCTAAATAGCTTCTTGTATGAAGGTGTAAAACTGTATAATAAACTGCCACAAAAAATAAAAGAAGCAGATAACATGTACCACTTTAGGAAAATTCTTAAATTGTTTTGCAGCATCACTGCTTTTACACTATAAGTGAATTCCTTAGAACAAAATGATTGTAAATAGCGTTTGTTTCACAATATTTTGATAAGGAGCAAAAATGATTGTAAAAAAATGTTTAACTACATGTAACAACATACTGTATAAATATATGAATGTACGCAACTGACAACATCCATACATTTTAAAATGTCCATGGCTGGCTAAATAAATAAATAAAACTAACTTTAAAAGATAGTTGTTATACAAGAATTTTCTGTGACATGGTAAGTACCTGCAATCTAATGTTAGATATGGCTAAATAGTCCAACAATGTGTTGTAGGACATCACAGACTCTTACCATGTAATTGCAGTACTAATACTTGTCAAAGGTGGGCAAATGGTGCAAGTAACAAATACTGTAATCTCAAATGATTATGAAAAAGTAGTTGAAACACCATATGTCAATGTCTGCTGTAAGAAAACAAAAAAATCTTCAGAATTTATGGAACTGAAAAGGGTAAATTCATAAAGGCTGAAAATATTACTACAGCAAAAGACTGAAGGGAAAAACAGACATCTAGTTTCATGGAGGAAAAAAGAGGATACTTTTCCTCAAAACTGTGTTACTACATAAATATTGCATGCATCACTGGATGCAGAAATCGAATATAGAGAATACTATGAGGGCAATCACAACATGTGTTATGATATCAAGTGAAGAACTGAACACGACACATGAAAATTGAAATGCAAACGTAACTCAAGCCAACATAAACATTTATAAGGACAAGAAGGAAATCTATGGTTGGTTAATAAGAGGAACGAAATCTAGGTTTTACCAAAATGAAATCTGAGGGTCCAGTAACACTTCTGAGACTATATCATCCCACATAAAAGCATATAAGACAGTTTCTGGTAGGAAATGGAACAGTAAACAAATTCTGAAAAAAGACTGGAAGGGATGTGGAGTTCTAAATAAGACCACCAATATGTTCAATCAACATCATGTTGAGATAGTGGAAAATGCATAACAGTACCTGTAGCTTCCGAAAGCATAAAATATCTACTGTCACAGACCGTATTTTTCTACTGTCAACAAAAGAACCTGAGGTAGCAAAAATAATACACAATCAACAGAGGGTCTTAATGAAATATCCATTTGTGTAGTAAAATGTTGTGGTTATTGGTTGGCAAGATGTGACTGACTTGATACATTCAGCTGATGAAAAAAGGGATACTGTACTTCCTAAATACCTTTACAGGAGTAAGGTAGCGCTCATTTATAAAAGTGGTGATGCGAAACATCCTGAAAAATTACAGTCCAAGTTACATTATATCTGTCCTCTCTGCAACTGTAGCAAAGCCTTGAAATATAGAATATTACATGTTATAGAGAAGAATGTCATACAGGTACTCAATGAAGCACAGAATGGCTTGAGAAATGTAGATCTACCACCACAGAAATCTTTGTAGCTTATGTATCTGTAATTGAGGCATTAAATGTGCGAAAAAAGTCTGAAGTTTTTCTTGTGTATCTAAATACATTTTGCTATGTATGTCACAACACATAGTACATAGGCTGAACAGTTGTGGCATCAGAAAGAGGATTACATCATGTAGCTTCACATGGAGTGGAGAGTGATCATCAAGCCACTGTCCAGTCACACCAAAGTAAGCACCTCCAACCACATAAAGAAGGGAAGACACTAGCTCGGACTCACTTAACAAGGGATTTTTCATCTATCAACTTATAACTTTCGAACCAGTAACAATTGGAGTAAATTTTCAACGTCTGAATAAGTGGCTGTGTTACCTTTTAAAGTTGACAAATTATTCATAGAAATAAAAATGTATAATTTCTTTCGTTCCAGGTTGAAGATGTCCTCAGCATACTGGGTGAAAGAAGGCAAAATGATGTTGATGAAGCCAATCAGCTAACGGTATTTCTCCAGATTCCAGAGCTCTGTGAAGAGCTTGGTGAAAACGTTCGATTGCCATGTTTGGTTGGAAGACAACAGGACCGTGAGAACACTTCACGCTAGACACCTGAGGAATACTTCAACATCAGTTTTTACATCCCTACATTCAACTATTACACAGTGAATTGTCAGATTTTTTCCCGACATCAGAATGAATATCTTAACTTGCAATACCTTGTCCGGAAATTCATTACTCAAGTCGACTTTTCAGGTACACAGCTCACTATTCGCGCTTAGGTAGTGACATCCCAAGTTCAGGAAGTGTTTATAAAGTGATTTCGAGAGGTGGAAGAAGAAATGGGAAATCGTTGATCAGAGTGATAAGGCGAACAATGCAGTCGAAACATTAGAACCTGCTCGGAGACTTCCTTCCTAAACATCCGAACACTGATTAGCAGGGTGGAATTTGTGCTTTTACCAGTGGGGGGGGGGGATGTCTTAGGGGGTTAGCATAATACCGAAACTCACTATTGACGCGTATGCACTATCAGAAAAGTCATCCCTTGTTATATCTCTAAAAACACATTATAGGTAAAGCTTATTTAGAAAATCATCTACATACGGGTACAGATATACGAGGGGAATTCAAAAAGTAGAGGCACATTTGTGAAACGATGTACTTATCCTGATGATTGAAAACTGAAACATATTAATAGTATTAATAGTATTATTAAAAACTTTCAGTTTTCGGCTCCACAAATTTAAATTATATGTAAAGTTTTACTCCAATGCGTGGGAAATAAACATCCCAGGTTGGGATGCATTAACTAAAACCAGAGGAGGGGATGGTCTGATGCAGAGGGGGGAAATCCCCCCCCCCAAACCCCCCTGCAAATCGCACACTGAATATTAGCTGTCCTTCTATCATCCTGCAGTTGTGAACGAAGTTTCGGCTGTTGGAATCGTTGCTTGCGCTTGACAATGAAAGAAGAGAAGTTGAATGGATTGGCACACCTGTCCGCTAACCGACGTTTTAGTATGAACCCCGACGATTTGACTGTACTGAGTAACCTTGTGTTAGTTTCATTCTATACTGCATACCGTGTGGAATTGATATTTCAGTAACACTGCTATAAAAAATGATTCAAATGGCTATGAGCACTATGGGGCTTAACTTCTGAGATCATCAGTCCCCTAGAACTTAGAACTACTTAAACCTAACTAACCTAAGGACATCACACACACCCATGCCCGAGGCAGGATTCGAACCTGCGATCATAGCGGTCGCGCGGTTCCAGACTGTAGCGCCTAGAGCCGCTCAGTCACCCAAGCCGTCCACTGTTATAAATTAAGTAAACATGTATATCTCGTAGTTTTGCTGAAATTTAGGCTTTTAACACGCTTATGAATCGTTTAAGCAGAGTGAAGACATTAAATCAGTTCTTGTCTGCCTGTTTAATCTATGGAACGGTTTAATTCTCCCCCCTTCACCCCATAAAAAAAATAAAGAATTAAAAAAAAATGAAACTCATGGGCACAAAGATGACCCTACATTCCGTAGTCCCGTATTCTGTTTGCCATGCACCAGTAAGGAACCGTTTCGAATACCTCCCGGAAGTCAAGGAATACGGTATCGACCTGGGTAGGCCTTTGGATCTCACGAACAAAGACAGCGAGATGAGTTTCACGAGATCTCTGTTTGTGGAATGCGTGTTGATTCTTACAGATATTCTCGTTAATGCGTAACGCACTGGTCAGTGAGGTTGTTCAGACGCGGATTGATCCACGCGCCAGATTAAGAATCATTATTGGTCTGATATTCCAGCGCCGGCCGGGGTGGCCGAGCGGTTCTAGGCGCTATATTCTGCAACCGCGCGTCCGTTACAGTCGCAGGTTCGATTCCTGCCTCGGGCATGGATGTGTGTCATGTCGTTAGGTTAGTTAGGTTTAAGTAGTTCTAAATTCTAGGGGACTGATGACCTCAGAAGTTAAGTCCCATAGTGCTCAGAGCCATTTGAACCATTTGATATTCCAGCCAGTCTACACGCCATTTTCCACACAAGTTTAGGTAAATGCTGGGCTGGTTCCCCATATCTGTCCCAAAAATACATTACTAAAAATGTTAAAACGGTACATGCAGCAACAACACCACTGTCCGAACAGACACTGAGGGCCCAACGGTACCGAAACCTTGGTAATCTGACGGGAAGTGGTGTTAGTACTGTTGCAAGGCCGTTGGCCACAGCAAAGCACTTAACAAAATTTACATACTTGACGGACAGATGACGTCGACGTATCTTCTAAATACTTTTGTAGTGTTGTCTCTAGGTAAGGAAGAGCCGTCACGATTTTTTCCATGTCTAAAATCTGTCTATGAGAACATCAAGTTTACAATGGAAATGGAGAAAAGTGGCTGTCTTCGATTTCGAGAAGTTTTAGTCAGTTGGAAAGTGCATGGGTCGTTAGGGCCCTCTGCGTATTTAAGTCCACACACTCCAACCCATATTTGCATGCCTCAGTTGTGGCCATCTTCCGCAATCTATGGCCGTCCTTCCTACGCTGGTGCCTTGGACACATGTTATGTCTGAAAGACAGCCTTGTAAAGCAGCCAAAGCACCTGTAGTCTGTTTTTAAAGACAATGGATATTCTTCACATCAGATTAGGACAGTGTTACCATCCGCAAGATGACATAGAGAAGGAGCTGTTCCAGTCCTGGGCGTTCCTTCCACATGTGAACAGTGTTTCATTTAAATCACGCAGAAACCCAACTAACGTTATGTTAAAGTAATCTTTAGGCTATCTACAAATAACTATGCTCCTTTGGGCTCTGTAGACCACATATGGCTCCAATTCAAAGATACAGCATCGAGAGCAATAGATAGATTCATAGTTAACAAGAGACAGGACTGATCCATCATGATACACAAAACACGTCAAAATACTGTTGCAGATGCAACGAAAAGAGCATGGCAAATTCAGAAGAACGCAAAATCCCCAAGATTGGCTAAGTTTCACGGAAGCTCGAAATTTAGTGCGGACGTCAATACGAGACGCTTTTAATAGTTTCCACAACGAAACATTATCTCAAAATAATGTAGAAAACCAAAAGAGACTCCGGTCGTATGTAAAGTACACCAGTGGCAAAAAACAGTCAATACCGTCACTGCGCGATAGCAATGGAAATATTACCGATGATGGTATCGCTAAAGCAGAGTTTCTAAATACAGTTTTCCGTAATTCCTTCACGAAAGAATACGAAGTAAATATTCCAGAATTCGAAACCAGAACAGTTGTTAGCATGAGTGACATAAAAGTAGATATCTTAGGTGTTGCGAAACAACTGAAATCACTTAAGAAAGGCAAGTCTTCCGGTCCAGATGATATACCAATCACGTTCCTTTCAGAGTATGCAGACACAATAGTGCCTTTCTTAGCAATCATATACAACCGCTCACTTGTCGAAAGTTCTGTTCCTAAAGAACGGAAAGTAGCACAGGTCACACCAATATTCAAGAAAGGAAATAGGAGTAACCCACTGAATTACAGACCCATATCACTGACCGCAATTTGCAGTAGGATTTTGGAGCATATACTGTTCTCGAACATTATGAATCACCTTGAAGAAATTGACTTATTGATAAATAACCAAAACGGAATCAGAAAATATCGTTCTTGTGTAAGATAGCTAGGTCTTTATTCCCATGAAGTAATGAGTGCTGTCGACAAGGGATCTCAAATCTATTCCATATTCCTAGATTTCCAGAAGGCTTTTGATACCGTTCCTCACAAGCGACTATTAATCAAATTGCGTGCATATGGAGTATCGTCTCAGTTGTGTGACTCGATTCGTGATTTCCTCTCAGAGAGATCACAATTCGTAGTGATAGACGGTAAATCATCGAGTAGAACAGAAGTGATATCTGGCGTTTCGCAAGGTAGTGTCATAGGCCCTATGCTGTTCCTGATTTACACAAATAATCTATATGATAATCTGAGCAGACCCCTTACTTTGTTTGCAGATGACGCTGTAGTTTACCGTCTAGTAAAATCATCAGACGATCAATTACAATTACAAAATGATCTAGAGAGAATTTCTGTAGGCCGCGAAAAGTGACAATTGGCGCTAAACAAAGAAAAGAGTGAGGTCATCCACATGGGTACTAAAAGAAATCCGATAAATTTTGGATATACGATAAATCGCACAAATCTAAGGGCTGTCAGTTCGACTAAATACCTAGGAATTACAACTATCAGCAACTTCAATTGGAAAGACCACATAGATAATATTGTGGGGAAGGCGAAACAAAGATTGCGGTTTGTTGGCAGAACACTTAGAAGATGCTACAAACCCACTAAAGTGACCGCGTACATTACGCTTGTCCGTCCTCTGCTGAAATACTGCTGCGCGGTATGGGATCCTTACCAGGTAGGATTGACGGAGGACATCGAAAAAGTGCAAATAAATTCAGCTCGTTGGGGTGGCAGTCACTGAAACAAAGGCGGTTTTCTATGCGGCGAGATCTATTTAGGAAATTTCAATCACCTACTTTCTCTTCCGAATGCGAAAGTATTTTGTTGACACCCACCTACGTAGGGAGAAATGATCATCTAATAAAATAAGAGAAATCAGAACTCGAACCGAAAGATTTAGGTGCTCCTTTTTCCCACCCGCCATTCGAGAGTGGAATGGTAGAGAAGTAGTATGGAAAAGGTTCGATGAACCCTCTGCCACGCACTTAATGTGAATTGCAGAGTAACCATGTAGATGTAGCGGATGAACTAGGTTTGCAGAAGGTTGTAGTCCACAGAATACCTTGCCAATGTCGTAAAGCCTACACTGGTCAGGGCACGCGCTCAATTCGTCGTGCACGATTCATCACCGCCGGTCGCCTGTGGCACTCCGGTAAGTTTGCCAAAGCCGAGCAGTGTATCTCCACAGGGCACTCTGTCGATTGTTCTGCGCACCTACGTCAGATATACTGCGACAGCCAGTGAGTGTTCAGTAGTGTTCTGGTCTGAATGCCGTAGCCGCGTGGAGTGGCCGCGCGGTTAGAGGCGACATGTCACGGATTGCGCGGCCTCTCCCGCCGGAGGTTCGAGTCCTCCCTCGGCCATGTGTGTGTGTGTGTGTGTGTTTTGTTCTTAGCATAAGTTACATTAAGTTAGTTTAAGCAGTGTGTAAGTCTAGGGACCGATGACCTCAGCGGTTTGGTCTCTTAGAAATTCACACACAATTGAACGTTTGAATGCCGTAGCTAATACGAGCTTAAACAAGATCGTAGTGAATTGTTTAATGAATTTATATTTCATTTATTGCGAGTTGTCACTGTCGATGGTTGTGGTAAGTGATAAATTCTGCATAACCAAGCGAGCGACGTAATTTGCAGGTTATACGCTTCCTTCAAGCGAAAAGCACGCACATGCGCGTACCGCAGCTGTCGCTTGGAATCTTCAACAATGCCATTCCCGTCCGTGTCTCGAGATGCATGGACAGCCATCAATCGTGGGTCGGACTATAGTGTCTGTTCTACAAGGAGAAAGGCAGCTTGGACCCTAGAAAGCAGGTCTTCATCCGTTTCTGTGGGGGCTTCATACACCCACGTCTTGACATAGCCCCAGAGGAAAAAGCCCAGAAGCATGATATCAGGTGATCACGCTGGCCATGAGACAGGACCTCCCTAACGACGAGTGTACGTGTTGTTCAGGTGCTCTCGGACATTAGCAGCGAAATTAGTTGGTGCACTGTCATTTGAAACCACGTTCGCAGACAACACAGCATGCAGTCTCCAAGAACTACATGTGCAGTTGCAATACATGCACCGAGACTGGTTTTTGAACAACTACTATGAGCTACATTGTTGTAGTTCGGTGTATGCTGTGTATGTCCGTAACACAATAAATATGGATTTCCGATCACTGGTTCCCTATCTCAGTGTAATCGGTTATGGCCCCCTTATCACCTATTTCAATCCAGATACACTGTATACGCCACACCAGTATAGAAGAGTTCCAGTCTGCTACATCTCATCCCAAGGGGACATGTCTGGCACCAGGCTGCAGGCTGCTGTAGAACACTCGATTCCTTTGAGCCATATTCCACTGAACTGGGAGCTACACAAAGGGTTTTCCAGTCGAGTATTTAGAAGTAGATTACCATTCCACGACCAAAGAGGCCCAGACAATTTTTTCTTTTCTTTTTTTGGGGGAGGGGGGTGGTTCAGTTCTGTTCAAGTACAAGATATTGATTAAGATTATTATTGCAAAATATCAGCAGCTGAATTCTCATAAACTGCTTCAACGTTTAGAATTGGAACTCAGGTTGCATCTACTAAAAAATTTTATACTATGGTGATATTTAGAAGTGGAGTGGTGGGTTGAGAGGTGTGCAACAACATTCAGGAAGCATTTTATTAATCACGTAAAATTTTTAGCCTGCAGTTCAAAGTAAAGAGACGCCTGTCCCAAGTCTCTACTCCCCTCTCCCCGCGCCACCCCCCCCCCCCCCCCCCAGTTAATCATACAATACAATACACAGCTTGTATCACAATTAAAACGACCTAAAGATCTCAGAACTATGGCACCATTTATAATTGACTCTTTAAAACAATTACATGAGGTGCGTTATTATTTCAAGTCCAGTTAGGTTAAAAAATCCGCCTCAGACAATAATCACCAGACGTTTTAAGAAACACAGTATGACCAACATACGGGCACACAAAATACTCGATACTAGTGTTGTGCTCTACCAAAATTACGGTTCCGTCGTTTTGGTATAGTCCACACAAGACTTAGTAAATGGTAGGATTACCAGTAGTACTGGTAGCATTGGCAGGGACAGAAACGTAAGAGAATATATGAGAGAGAAACCGGGAGCCGAAGACTTCTCTTTGTTTTTTGTTTGTTTGTTTATTTGTTTTACACGTAACTAGACCATACATCATTCAGTGTTAGTCCACTTGGCATTCTGTATCCTTACAAAATATAAATTGCATATTTCAAGTAATAAAAATTTGTTGATTAAGGAAATTCTGCGCTTTTGTGTAACCAAAGTAAGTACTTCTGATTCAAGAATAGTATACATGCACAAACATAAAAATGTATATTATTGTTATTTTCTGTACACCATAAAAAGTTCTTCAACATGATCAAAGGCAAGAGTTTCCTCTTACTGCTGATAAGTTTGAAAGTTTTTATGAATACCAGAAACGTGTTTTATATAACCTCGACGAAGAACTGAAGATATGTTTGACATGTTTTTGTTGTGCCTTTTTTATATTTTACCGGTTTTTAAAAGAAATTACGTTTTCTGATGCTATATGATATGTCTGTATTGTTTTTTATTTGTATTACATTCCTGCGTTTCACTTTACAGATCAACAGTTTTCGAATAAACGTGAATTAAATATTTACCACTTCAGTTTTGCTATAATCACCGTTTATTTTTAAGTACAAGTCCGGAGGATAGCTATGTTCAACAAAACTGTTCAATGGGTTACGGGTCTCTTAATAGAAATCCTCTTTTAGTTTCCAGACAGCTCGCCACAAGCTCTGTTTCTAGAGGGATCCAGTAAGACACTGATCGCATAAGCAAAGAAAGCGATCGAAATTAGCTAACGTCCGGTAGGTATGCAACACACATACCATACAGGAAAGGCGTTTACGATTTTAACTGACCAAAGGTATTATGGAAACTACCGTAGTGTACGCTTACTTGTGATAGTTTACGGTAGTCTATGGTAGCTTTAAAACTCTATACAGCGCCCAAAACATTGGGAATAAAGATGGATACCAGTTAACACACATGAGCACAGAAAACAAACTCAACTACTGTCATTCAAACGGCAACCTAAGTCACCATGGAACTGTCACCATGCCAGTAGTTAGTAGTAAACATTTGTACGAAAGAAGAACACAATCACCTTTAAAGCCGTCAATGGCGACGTTTATATGTCGTCCTGTAAACCAGTGACCCTATCACCCAATAAGTCCCTAGCGAACCAAAAATACAACACACTTGGGCTCCATTTCATACGAGCCAAAGTGAGCCGATTCGACGCAAAGTGACACGACAGCGGCAAATCTCGATGGTAAGTTCATCTCGTCGCCAGGTAAGGCATGTGGCACGGTCCACTCAGAGCCGCCGCGCCTATGCTATGACACACGATGTTCTCTTGCTGATACACTGAAGCACCAAAGAAACTGGTATAGGCATGCGTATTCAAATACAGAGATATGTAAACAGGCAAAATACGGCGCTGCGGTTGGCAACACCTATATAAGACAAGAAGTGTCTGGCGCAGTTGTTAGATCGGTTACTGCTGCTACAATAGCAGCTTATCAAAATTTAGGTGAATTTCAACGCGGTGTTATAGTCGGCGCACCAGCTATGGAACATAGTATCTACGAGGAAGCGATGAAGTGGGTATTTTCCCATACGACCAGGTCACGAGTGTACCGTGAAAATCAGGAATCCGGTAAAACATCAAATCTCCGACATCGCTGAGGCCAGAAAAGGTCCTGCAAGAACGGAACCAACGACAACTGAAGAGAAGAGTTCAACGTGAGAGAAGTGCAACCCTTCTGCAAATTGCTGCAGATTTCAACGCTGGGCCATCAACAAGTGTCAGTGTGGGAACCATTGAACGAAACATCATCGATATGGCTTTCGGAGCCGAGGGTCCACTCGTGTACCCTTGATGACTGCACGACAAAAAGCTTTACGCCTGGCCTGGCCCGTCAACACCAGCAATGTACTGTTGATGACTGGAAACATGTTGCCTGGTCCGACGAGCCTCTTTTCAAATTGTATCGAGCGGATGGACGTGTACGGGTATGGAGACAACCTCATCAATCCATGGACCCTGCATGTCAGCAGGGGACTATTCAAGCAGGTGGAGTCTTTGTAATGATGTGGAGCATGTGCACTTAGGATGATATCAAACCCCTGATACATTTAGATATGACTCTGACAGGTAACACGTACGTAAGCATCCTGTCTGATCACCTGCATCCATTCATGTCCATTGTTTATTTCGACGGACTTAGGCAATTCCAGCAGGACAATGCGACATCCCACACGTCCAAAATTGCTACAGCGTAGTTCCGGGAGCACCATTCTGAGTTTAAACACTTCCGCTGGTCTCCAAACTCCCCAGCCATGAAAATTATTGAGCATATCTGGGATGCCTTGAAACGTGCTGTTCAGAAGAGATCTCCACCCCCTCGTACTCTTACAGATTATGGACAGCCCTGTAGGATTCATGGTGTCAGTTCCCTCCAGCACTACTTCAGACATTAGACGAGTCCACGGCACGTCGTGTTGCGGCACTTCTGTGTGCTCGAGGGTGCCCTACACGATATTAGCCAGGAGTACCAGTTTCTTTGGCTCTTCAGTGTAGCTCGACAGAGGAGACCACGCTAGGATTGCCGCGCCATCGGAAAGAGCCTCCTCAAGAGTTCGCTGTACCTCGCGCCAGTAAAACGCCTGGCTGCGTCGAAAGGATGGCAGTTATTTCTGAAACAACCGGTTTTCGGCTATACCGTTGTTTTTCAAGCCAGTTTAACCGGACTATTAAAACCGCTCAAAATAACTGGTTCCTGAAATAACCG
Source organism: Schistocerca gregaria (assembly GCF_023897955.1). NCBI lineage: Eukaryota > Metazoa > Arthropoda > Insecta > Orthoptera > Acrididae > Schistocerca > Schistocerca gregaria. The sequence continues at coordinate 167,586,385 of NC_064931.1, read as the reverse complement.
ATTTTCGGTTCTTTATTCCTATTATTTCCTGCGAAATCGAACAAAGTTTGAATAAATTAGACTCCCTCAGTTTTAAAATTCATAGCGTCGAAATATTAAATTGAGTAGGCTAATAAAGGAAAAATTAGCCCGTCCATTGTTCGCTGTTTTTCTCTAAAAGTGACAAGAGGTTGTTGTTGTTGTTGTTGTCTTCAGTCCTGAGACTGGTTTGATACAGCTCTCATGCTACTCTATCCTGTGCAAGCCTCTTCATCTCCCAGTACCTACTGCAGCCTACATCCTTCTGAATCTGCTTCGTGTATTCATCTCTTGATCTCCCTCTACGATTTTTACCCTCCACGCTGCCCTCCAATACTAAATTGGTGATCCTTCGATGTCTCAGAACATGTCCTACCAACCGATCCCTTCCTCTAGTTAAGTTGTGCCACAAGGTCCTCTTCTCCCCAATTCTGTTCAATACCTCCTCATTAGTTATGTGATCTACCCATCTTATCTTTTGCATTATTCTGTAGCACCACATTTCGAAAGCTTCTATTCTCTTCTTGTCTAAACTATTTATCGTCCACGTTTCACTTTCATACATGGCTACACTCCATACAAATACTTTCAGAAACGACAACCTGACATTTAAAACTATACTCGATGTTAACAAATTTTTCTTCTTCAGAAACGCTTTCCCTGCCATTGCCAGTCTACATTTTATATCCTCTCTACTTCGACCATCATCAGTTATTTTGCTCCCCTAATAGCAAAACTCCTTTACTACTTTAAGTGTCTCATTTCCTAATCTAATTCCCGCAGCAGCACCCGACTTAATTCGACTACATTCCATTATCCTCGTTTTGCTTTTGTTGATGTTCATCTTATACTCTCCTTTCAAGACACTGTCCATTCCGTTCAACTGCTCTTCCAAGTCCTTTGCTGTCTCTGACAGTATTGCAATGTCATCGGCAAACCTCAAAGTTTTTATTTCTTCTCCATGGATTTTAATACCTACTCCGAACTTTTCTTTTGTTTCCTTTACTGCTTGCTCAATATACAGATTGAATAACATCGGGGATAGGCTACAACCCTGTCTCACTACCATCCCAACCACTGCTTCCCTTTCATGCCCCTCGACTCTTATAACTGCCATCTGGTTTCTGTACAAATTGTAAATAGCCATTCACTCCCTGTATTTTACCCCTGCCACCTTCAGAATTTGAAAGAGAGTATTCCAGTCAACGTTGTCAAAAGCTTTTTCTAAGTCTACGAATGCTAGAAACGTAGGTTTGCCTTTCCTTAATCTATTTTTTAAGATAAGTCTTAGGGTCAGTATTGCCTCACGTGTTCCAACATTTCTACAGAATCCAAACTGATCTTCCCCGAGTTCGGCTTCTACCAGTTTTTCCATTCGTCTGTAAAGAATTCGCGTTAGTATTTTGCAGCTGTGACTAAGTAAACTGATAGTTCAGTAATTTTCACATTTGTCATCACCTGCTTTCTTTGGGATTGGAATTATTATATTATTCTTGAAATCTGAGGGAATTTCGCCTGTCTCATCCATCTTGCTCACGAGATGGTAGAGTTTTGTCAGGACTGGCTCTCACAAGGCTGTCAGTGCTCTGTCAAACTCTTCACGCAGTATCATATCTCCCATTTCATCTTCATCTACCTCCTCTTCCATTTCCATAATATTGTCCTCAAGAACATCGCCCCTGTATAGACCCTCTATATACTCCTTCCGCCTTTCTGCTTTCCCTTCTTTGCTTAGAACTGGGTTTCCACCTGAGCTCTTTATGCTCATACAAGTGGTTCACTTATCTCTTTAATTTTCCTGTAGGCAGTATCTATCTTACCCCTCATGAGGTAAGCCTTTACATCCTTCCATTTGTCCTCTAGCCATCCCTGCTTAGCCATTTTGCACTTCCTGTCGATCTCATTTTTGAGACGTTGTCTTCGTTTTTCCTGCTTCACTTACTGCATTTTTGTATTTTCTACTTTCATCAATTAAATTCAGTATCGCTTCTGTTAGCCAAGGATTTCTACTAGCCCTCGTCTTTTTACCTTCTTGATGGTCTGGTGCCTTCACTATTTCATTCCTCAAAGCTACCTATTCTTCTTGTACTGCATTTCTTCACCCCATTCCTGTCAACTGTTCCCTTATGCTCTCCCTGGAACTCTGTACAAGCACTGGTTCTTCAATTTGTCCAGGTTCCATCTCCTTAAGTTCCCACCTTTTTGCAGTTTCTTCAGTTTTAATCTACAGGTCATAACTAATAGATTGTGGTCAGAGTCCACATCTGCCCCTGGAAATGTCTTACAATTTAAAACCTGGTTTCTAAATCTCTGTCTTACAATTGTATAATCTATCTGAAACCTTTTACTTTCTCCAGGGTTCTTCTATGTATACAACCTTCTTTCTTGATTCTTGAACCCAGTGTTAGCTATGATTAAGTTCTGCTCGGTGCAAAATTCTACCAGGCGGCTTCCTCTTTCATTTCTTTGCCCCAGTCCATATTCACCTACTACGGTTCCTTCTCTTCCTTTTTCTACTGTCGAATTCCAGTCACCCATGACTATTAAATTTTCATCTCCCTTCACTATCTGAATAATTTCTTTTATCTCATCATACATTTCATCAACTTCTTCATCATCTGCAGAGCTTGTTGGCTTATAAACTTGTACTACTGTAGTAGGTGTGGGCTTCGTATCTATCTTGCGCACAATAATGCGTTCACTATGCTATTTGTAGTAGCTTACCCGCACTCCTATTTTTTATTCATTATTAAACCTACTCCTGTATTACCCCTATTTGATTTTGTATTTATAACCCTATATTCACCTGACCAAAAGTCTTGTTCCTCCTGCCACCGAACTTCACTAATTCCCACTATATCTAACTCTAACCTATCCATTTCCCTTTTTAAATTTTCTAACCTACCTGCCCGATTAAGGGATCTGACATTCCACGCTCCGATCCGTAGAATGCCAGTTTTCTTTGGTTGACTATTACAAAAAAATCACCATTATTCTCCTATTGATTCTAATTCTTAGAAACTGTTGAATTATACCACTACTGGGATAATACGAAAAGCTGATGCTAAAGAGTGGAAAATGAGGTTAAGGCACTCTACTTAACACGTAAATTTGTCGGTTTTTTAGGGCTACAAGCAGATAGTGGCACGTCATGTAGATGCAGGCAGCAGATCAGTTGCTTTCAGTTGTTATTGTGAACTATGGATGAACTGTTACGTTTTAAGTTTTCTTCGTTTGTTACTTCACAAGCTTTTTGTGTCTCCTCCCGTTTTTAATCTTTTAAAGCAAATTGAGCATCACTCTTCATAGATGCCGCGCTCCGTAAGGACTTTCCGATTAGGGGTTCTGCCATTCCTTAATAAAACTGATATCCAACAACGAGAGTGAGAAACTACCATTCACACCAGACGGGGCAAGTGTTGCACACTGAAATGTGCACTCGTACCATCTGGTAACAGGTACATTATTGTCTCATGGCATTGTTATGCTGATTGCTTTTCCTATTTTCTGTAACAGCGCAGTACTTCAAAGCGATGGAAATTTGACGAATAAAAAAATCCTCGTTCATTAGAAAAGGTTTACTTACAAACTAAAAATTTAAGTACTACTGAAAAAAACACCTGTTACAACCGAAAACAACCAAATACCGAAAAATACCGATTATTGCGAACTAAAACACCGGTATCGGTTTTAACTGATCAGTTTTTCTCAGCACTACCGCGCCGACGTTTCGGACCGTAAGTTGATAACACGTGACCATCGTGTCGACTCCCATTTCGCTTGCTTATCCTCATTTCGCTTGCTGGTTTTGTTACTGCTCGTTGTTTTATGTTAGTTGCTGGAATTTATTTATTTTTGCATATTTTATGCTATTAAAGAGATGAACACAGCAGTCGGTTTCAACATGGTACAGGTTACAACAGTTATCTGGAGGTGAAGAAGCTTGCACGGATTAGCATAGTTTGGAGAGCTGCATCAAATAAGTCCCAGAATGAAGACAACAGCCACCACAATGTTGTTACGGGGATGACTGTCACTGTTTAAATAGCATGCTATTTCTTGTGCATTATTTTAGTTTTATAGAACGAGAGTCACCCTAATGTAAACAGAGTTGACATCCTTTACGATCCTAATGGCCTTTTTTGTATTCTGTAAACTATTTTAGTTGCTGCCGAATTAATCCAGACTATGTATCCACATTTAAGTCGGGAAAGAAAGTAGGCATAATAGGTACTCTTAATCGTTTCTCCACATAACATTTACATTTCGAATAACATTTAAGCTGATGCTAGTTACATTTTCCATCACAAACTCAGTGACGGAATTAATAAGTATGCTCGATCAGAAGGCAAGTCCTACTGATAGGTCTCAAATTGAGGTTGTAGGCACATACTAAGCAGGTATATAACATGGTATTAAAAGTGGTTTCATCCTTCACAAATTAGGAACCATTGTAAGTGATAAATAGTTGCATGCTACACTCATGCTACTTTCGTCTGTAACAATTTTCTCTGCGGAATCTTCACTGTACACTAACAGTACTACAGTGCAAAAGAAAACAACCAGAGCCGTCAAAGGAATACTGAATACGTGACAATTATGTAGGCCACCATTCTCAGTGATTTACAGCATTAATTGTATTACCACTGCAAGTAGGAATCAACATGGGTGTCGAAAAAGACGATCGTGTGAAACCCAGCTCGCGCTATTCGTCCACGAGACTCAGAGGGCCATAGACACGGGTTCCCAGGTGGATGCTGTGTTTCCTGACTTCCGCAAGGCGTTCGATACAGTTCCCCACAGTCGTTTAATGAATAAAGTAAGAGCATATGGAATATCAGACCAATTGTGTGATTGGATTGAAGAGTTCCTAGATAACAGAACGCAGCATGTCATTCTCAATGGAGAGAAGTCTTCTGAAGTAAGAGTGATTTCAGGTGTGCCGCAGGGGAGTGTCGTAGGACAGTTGCTATTCACAATATACATAAATGACCTTGTGGATAACATCGGAAGTTCACTGAGGCTTTTTGCGGATGATGCTGTGGTATATCGAGAGGTTGTACCAATGGAAAATTGTACCGATATGCAGGAGTATCTGCAACGAATTGACACATGGTGTAGGGGATGGCAATTGAATCTCAATGTAGACAAGTGTAATGTGCTGCGAATACATGGAAAGAAAGATCCTTTATCATTTAGCTACAGTATAGCAGGTCAGCAACTGGAAGCAGTTAATTCCATAAATTATCTGGGAGTCGGCATTAGGAGTGATTTAAAATGGAATGATCACATAAAGTTGATCGTCGGTAAATCAGGTGCCAGACTGAGATTCATTGGAAGAATCCTAAAGAAATGCAATCCGAAAACAAAGGAAGTAGGTTACAGTACACTTGTTCACCCACTGCTTGAATATTGCTCACCAGTGTGGGCTCCGTACCAGATAGGGTTGATAGAAGAGATAGAGAAGATCCAACGGAGAGGAGCGCGCTTCGTTACAGGATCATTTAGTAATCGCGAAAGCGTTACGGAGATGATAGATAAACTCCAGTGGAAGACTCTGAAGGAGAGACGCTCAGTAGCACGGTACGGGCGTTTGTTGAAGTTGCGTGAACATACCTTCACCGAGGAGTCAAGCAGTATATTGCTCCCTACTACGTATATCTCTCGAAGAGACCATGAGGATAAAATCAGAGAGATTAGAGCCCACACAGAGGCATACCGACAATCCTTCTTTCCACGAACAATACGAGACTGGAATAGAAGGGAGAACCGATAGAGGTACTCAAGGTACCCTCCGCCACACACCGTCAGGTGGCTTGCGGATTATGGATGTAAATGTAGTCGTAGAAGCTAAAAAATGCCTTAATCTAAACGCACACAAAAGCTGGTTGCGTCATTATCACAAAGACGTGTTGTACACAGGGATAAACTGGCATGCGGTAGTAATCTAGACTTCGTTTTTAGACTGAATAAATCTTAATAGTTTTAACTTCGCTGGGATGAAGATTTCGATGAATTATCTTAACTAGTCATACAGACGCCTAGAAAAATATGTGAACTTTGTGTCACAGACCAAGTGTTAACAGAAGCGTTTATCAAATTTGAAAGTCGTTTACTTGGTTCACGGAAACAATTTTACAACAGCAAAGTAATTTATGGGCATATAGTAATAATTATATCTAAAATTAAACAATTACTCAACATTAAAGTAATTTATGTGCATTGAGTAATACTTACGTTTAAAATATCAATATAAATATATTTAAAGTAATCCCCAAAGCGCCAGTAGCGTATGGAACAGTTTTCTTGTAATAACTTTTCGAGGAAAGCTTCGATACCGTAATATAACAATTAACTTGACCACGTACGTCACAACAAACGTTAACTACTGCTTAATCTTGAGTGTACTGGTAGAACAGGGTCACAAACATGTGTTGCGAAAATAGCAATCACACTCTTTCTGTCTGTCAGGCCAAAGCTTTTAACCACAACTGAAATGTAATTAGCACTATATTTTTCCATTAATAGCAGTCAGCCATTTTAGTACAATTGCTAATTTATCTTGTGCCTACACGAATTTTATAGCTACGAATACATAATCTAGCATAAATTCCATGTTAGCTGTTCTTCTTTCGTTGCAGCCAGGTGTGTACAGTAGCTAGTGACACGATACCGATATCTAGTCCAAAACGTCAATCCAGTCAGGCGTTTTACTGGAGCGAGACACTCCCCTCAGTAGCTGCGGCGAGCGAGTACACTTGTCCAGTGGTGTGTGCAGGACGCGCCAGCGCCGTTCGACGAATATTTAAAACAACTCGGTCGCGTGACAGAATTGAGCGTAGATGAAAGCGCTGTAGTACAAAAACTCCTACGCTTAAGGATGTTGACATAAATCATGAGTATTTAGCGTCTATAAAGTTATAAGACAGTCCACTTCAAATGCTTCCTTTCTAAAAAAAAAAAAAAATCGGAACATTTCGTTCTTGGTCTTCAAATGGTTCAAATAGCTCTGAGCACTATGGGACTTAACATCTGAGGTCATCAGTCCCCTAGAACTTAGAACTACTTAAACCTAACTAACCTAAGGACATCACACACATCCATGCCCGAGGCAGGATTCGAACCTGCGACCGTAGCAGTCACGCGGCTCCGGACTGAAGCGAATAGAACCGCTCGGCCACCACGGCCGGCTGCTTCCTTTCTCAGCATAATTGATATGGAAGGATAGAACTTTACAAAACCTAGCACGGATCTGAATAAAAGGGGCAAATCATTAGTCAGCCTGAGGGTTAGTGTTTTAGGACTAAATATAAGAAGCATTATGCGAAGTATTGACGGCATGCATACCACTTACATAGTTCTACAGATAAACAAATAAATAAATTCTGGCTTAAAATAATCATAAGTAAGACTACGGTACCAGATAATAATAAGCATGTTCCCTGTAATGACATACCCAGTTCCTTTTTTCTCTTGGCGAGGTTGTCTGTGGCCTCCAGTGGTGTAACAGATTCTAAACGATGAATGGACAAGAGGGCTAATCCAACTAGTTTTCTCAGAAAGGATAACTCAACTAGTACAACAACATACATTATTTTTTGAACTTGTAAATAATAGAAAATAAAAATCTAATAGTTGTTGTATAAGAATGTAAGACAACATATTTCAAAACTTCCCTGTCCTGTTGAATTTATTAGGTACGTCTCGCTTCTCTTTAAATTGGAAATGACCTCTCTGCTGTGGCTGTCGATACAGGAAGTGTTGCCAATACCTTCAGATGACTGTTCATATTTGGATACACGTCTTCGTTGCGTAACTGCAGTGCTTCCATGACATATGGAGCTTCGGAACCTTTTTTCACAGATCTCCTTCTCTAGAAATATATCTCAGCAAGAATGTCTTCCATTACACATTCTATATCTTCAATGTAGAGTTCAATTAAAGCCTTGAACACTTCTCGTTCGTCACAGTTTAAGAGTTTTTCACTAGTTGAAATTGGAAACATTGAAGAAAATCCAGACAGCGCTTTCTTATTTTCAGTAAACAATGTAAAAATGGAATAGAGACCAGCCCTCCGTAGTACTCTTCTGGTGCATGTGTAACTAGGCTGTTTAGGTTCTGATGTTGGTAACGCCACGTAGCGCTCTATATGAAAATCACTGGCGGTGCTGAGTGTAGTCTGTGGTTAGTGGGCAATGTTGTTCGCTATTGTAGTGTTGGGCAGTTGGCTGTTAACAGCGCGTATCGTTGTGCAGTTGGGGGTGAGCCGTCAGCAGTGGTGGATGTGGGGAGAGAGATGGCGGAGTTTTGAGAGCGGATGATCTGGACGTGTGTCCATCAGAGACAGTAAATTTGTAAGACTGGATGTCATTAACTGATATATATATTATGACTTTTGAACACTATTAAGGTAAATACATTGTTTGTTCTTTATCAAAATTTTCATTTTCTAACTATGCCTATCAGTAGTTAATGCCTTCAGTAGTTAGAATCTTTTATTTAGCTGGCAGTATTGGCGCTCGCTGTATTGCAGTAGTTCGATTAATGAAGATTTTTGTGAGGTAAGTGATTGATGAAAGGTATAGGTTATTGTTAGTCAGGGCCATTCTTTTCTATGGATTATTGAAAGTCAGATTGCGTTGCGCTAAAAATATTGTGTGTCAGTTTAATGATGATCAGAATAAGTAAAGAGATAAATGTCTGAGTACGTTCAGTTTTGCTCAGCTGTTTGAAAATCAAATAACGTAAGGGGTTTACCAGCACAGTAATTCACTAATTTTTCTAAGGGGACGTTTCACATGCATCAAGCAGTCTGGTCCGTTTTTTTGGATCTCAAAGAAGACTGATATGTCCAGCTGTTGATAAATTGCAGTTGCTCTTTCATAACCAGCCCTCAGAATTCTATCCCCAACGGTTCTGTCTTCCGTAGCATTACCCCTATTTTAATGCATTTACAAGGTCACGAAAAACAAACTACTTGTGCAGTTTACTTGAGACATGAAATTTCGGAGGAGGCAGGGGACTATGGTTATACAACAACGTAATATTGTATTGAAGCTTAATTAGTCACTTCAGACAAGTTATACACCCGGTTAAAAATGACTTCATTACCTAAATTCCTCAAGTTACCCATTTCCATTTATTTCCAACACCAGATGAGAACAAATCTGTACTTACAATGTGTAAACATATAACAGGCGTTAACAAAGTACAAAATACAATATATGAAAACCCACCCATGTGCACAGAGGGCCACAGAGCTAGCTCTACAGTGCGTTTTACAATTCACTTTACACACATCTACCATCTGTAGAGGGGATTTAGTAAATCGAGTTTTACATAGGAACCCATGTCCGGAAACGTCCAGACTGTAGCGCCTAGAACCGCTCGGCCACTTCGGCCGGCCCATCTCCCTTATTTCTGAGCAAAAATACGAGTCCTCGATTCGGAAACTCACGAGTCGAAAATTATAAGCGCAAACCGTTCTCATACCTCTGAAAGTGAGATACTTGAACTGGTACAATTGTTTCTAACATTGTAGTGCAGGCAACTTTCAGAGATGCTAATATGGATCAAAATAATAAACAGTGTCTAGTAAATACGGGCTCTAAAATGCACACCGTAAGAGCTATGAACACTTGTTCAATAGAGGAGATATGTTACACTCTAGTGAATATGAACAAGTGTTCATAGCTTCTCAGGTGCGCATTTTAGAGTTCATATTTACTGATTTTTTTTCCTTTTTTGGTCCATAGCAGCACTTTCGAAAGTTGCCTACCCTACAATCTTAGCAAAAACAGTACCAGTGAATGTATTCCACTGTCAGAGGTTCAAAATTACTCTGAGCACTATGAGACTTAACTTCTGAGGTCATCAGTCCTCTAGAAATTAGAACTACTTAAACCAAACTAATCTAAGGACATCACACACATCCCTGCCCGAGGCAGGATTCGAACCTGCGACCGCAGCGGTCACGCGGCTCCAGACTGTAGCGCCTAGAACCGCTCGGCCACTTCGGCCGGCCCACTGTCAGAGGTATAAGAACGGTTACCGCTTATAACCTTCGACTCGTTGCTTTCCGTTATAGGGACCCTTACTTGTAATCGATACACTTATCCTTCTGCATCATCCTAGAAAGTTTGTAACATCATGACAGAATCACCCTGCACGTCCATACATTTATAGATACCTGTAGCGTTCGTAGTGTCGTTGAATGACGTTTCCGGACGTGGGTTCCTGTGTACAGCGTGCTCTAATAAGTCCCTCTACAATCACTAGAAGTGTGTAACACGAATTGTGCAACACCATGCATATGTAACATAAGCTGACTACCAACTATCGTAGAGAGCTGGAGGGGACGAAAGACAAGGTTAGCCACCGGAGTGCAGGGGCTACACGGTGGTGCCATGGGCGTAATATCTCCCATCTCCTTCCTCCCGCCAGCCACTGTGGCCGTGAGGTTCTAGGCGATACAGTCTGGAACCGCGTGACCGCTACGGTCGCAGGTTCGAATCCTGCCTCGGTCATGGACGTGTGTTATGTCCTTATGTTAGTTAGGTTTAAGTAGTTCTAAGTTCTAGGGGACTGATGACCACAGATGTTAAGTCCCATAGTGCTCAGAGCCATTTGAACCTTCTTCCCAACTACCTATCCCCCACCCCTTCTTATTTGGAGCTCCCAGCAATGTTCTTAATAAAATTCTTCCACGTTCTTTATACAAATATGTGTCACCATGTTCCTTCATGTCGTCGCTGACTAAATTTAATTATTTACTTTATACATTTTTGTGATCAGCGAGATATGCTTGCTTTTTGCTCGTGACTAGGTGGATCGTTAACTATCCAAACTATGTTATCAGTCGTGGCTTGTGCTTTGTTAAATATATTTTTCTACCCTATAGTAAACCTAAAATAATGTTCATATAACAACAATGTACCGATCATTGGCATTTTCCCGACGCTTGATTAATCTCCTGCAATTAAATACCGTTTTACAAGCATTTACATCATCCTTACTTCCTACCTGTCCCCAGCCCCCTCACAGTCCTACCTCCTGTCAACCCCCCCCCCCCCCACCATCCCCACCCACACGACCTATATCTCCCCCCTATCCTCCCCCTCTCCCCTCGAGCTCTGATTCCAGAACTTAAAATTCGAAATTGTTTCTAGATAGGTTTTATGTAATTAGTCTTAATGTTATGGTTCTGGTGTAATTCTTTAATTATTTGGACAGCTAACATAATCACTTTGCAATTAATTCTTTCACCTTATTCAAATATTTTATTTTCCTTGATGAAGCTTGATTTTATTCTGTTGTCCTGTTGCTGAATCTCCCTTATTTCTGAGCCAAAATCGTTTTAAGGTACGTCACTGCTTGGTGGGATTATTTTCAGTGTTTTCTTTGATGTAAATCTATATCTGCGTTGGACAAATAAAATAGGCACTCTGTAATTAATTCTTTCACCGTACTCGAAGTTTTATTTCCTCTGGTGTAGTGTATGTTATATTCTGTTGATTGTTCATCTGTTACTCCAGTTACTTTTACTGATGTTTTCTGCCAAGTGGTTTATGCATGTAGTACAGCTTATTACTACTCACATCAAAAAAGTTTTGCATCACCACGGTTCCGAGAGTTCCGGAACCTGTACAGAAAATTGGAATACAGGTCAACATAAACACAATTCCCGCCCTTCTCATTGCTCATGAAAACCTCACATTGCATGTTGTACCACCATACAGCGAGACCTGCAGAGGTGGTGGTCTAGATAGCTGTACACACCGGTACCTCTAATACCCAATAGCACGGCCTCTTGCATTGATGCCTGCCTGTATTCGTTGTGGCATACTATCCACAAGTTCATCAAGGCACTGTTGGTCCAGATTGTCCCACTCCTCAAACGCGATTCGGCGTAGATGTCTCAGAGTGGTTGATGGGTCGCGTCGTCCCTTTTCAATCTATCCCAGGCATGTTCGACAGGGTTCATGTCTGGAGAACATGCTGGCCACTCTAGTCGAGCGATGTCATTATCCTGAAGGAAGTCATTCAGAATACGTGCACGATGGGGGCGCGAATTGTCGTCCACGAAGACGAATGCCTCGCCAGTATGCTGCTGATATGGTTGCACTATCGGTAGGAGGATGGCATTCAGGTATCGTAGAGCCACTACAGCGCCTTCCATGATCACCAGCGGCGTACGTCGGCCCCACAAAAACCCACCCCAAAACAGCAGAGAACCTCCACCTTGCTGCTATCGTTGGACGGTATGTGTAAGGCGTTCAGCCTGACCGGGTTGCCTCCAAACACGTCTCCGACGATTGTCTGATTGAATGTATATGCGACAATCATCGGTAAAGAGAACGTGATGCCAATCCTGAGCGGTCCATTCGGCATGTTGTTGGGCCCATCTGTACAGCGGTGCATGGTGTCGCGTTTGCGAATATGGACCTCGCCATGGACGTCGGGAGTTAAGTTGAGAATCATGCAGCCTACAGCGCACAGTTTTAATCGTAACACGACGTCCTGTGGCTGCAAGAAAAGCATTATTCAACATGGTGGCGTTACTTTCACGGTTCCTCGGAGCCATAATCCCAAGGTAGTGGTCATCCACTGCAGTAGTAGCCCTTGGGCGGCCCGAGCGAGGCATGTCATCAACAGTTCCTGTCTCTCTGTATGTCCTCCTTGTCCGAACAACACCGCTTTGGGTCACTCCGTAACGCCTGGACACTTCCCTTGTTGGGAGCCCTTCCTGGCACAAAGCAACAATGCGGACGCGATCGAACCGCAGTATTGACCGTCTAGGCATGGTTGAACTACAGGCAACACGAGCCGTGTACCTCCTTCTTGGTGGAATGACTGGCAGTGATCAGCTATAGGATCCACCCCGTCTAACAGGCGCTACCCATGCATCGTTATTTACATCTTTGGGCGGGTTTAGTGAAATCTCTGAACAGTTAAAGGAACCGTGTCTGTGATACAATATCCACAGTCAACGTCTATCTAAAGGAGTTCTGGGAACCGGGGTGATGCAAAACTTTTTTTGTTTGATGTGTGTATACAGTGTGAAAAGTATCTAAACCGACAAATTCTGGGAGGTTGTAGGGGACATCAAAACAAATATTTTTCCCTAATGTCATTTTTTCCTATGAGGATTATTCAAACCGATTGATGCCATATTACGCTCTTCAGTTGTTAGAGGTCGTATTAAGATCTTCAGTTATTAGAGGGCGTATTACGATCTTCAGTTGTAGACAACTGCTGTCCACCAGTGTAGTAGTGCATTGTCTCTGTTTACTAGTGGAGCGATGCACCTGCAGTGTATACACTGATATGATTGGTGCGTACTACGTAGCGCACCACAACGGACGAGATGCACAACGGGTTTATCAGCAACAATATCCTAATCGCCGTATCCCGCATCATACGACCTTTGCTATTGTGTACCAACGTCTGCGTGAGACCAGATCATTTAGCAGATTACCTGGACAGAGACGCCGTCGCACGGTAAGAACGCTACAATTTGAGGAAGCTGCCTTGCAACATGTGGAGCGAGTGGCTTCAATCAACATTCGTAAAATTGCATTTAACGTAGGGACGAATCAGACGAATGTAAGAACAGTCCTTCGAGAGCAATTGTTACGTCTGTTTCACTTACAGCGTGCCCACAACCTGGAACCAGTTCATTATCCACCCAGAGCCCAGTTTTTGCCGTGGTACCTGGAAAAGTGTGAAATGCATCCTACATTTCCGTCCTCTATGTTGTTTACCGATGAAGCAACGTTGCCGGCCGGTGTGGCCGTAAGGTTCTAGGCGCTTCAGTCTGGAACCGTGTGACCGCTACGGTCGCAGGTTCGAATCCTGCCCCGGGCCTGGATGTGTGTGATGTCCTCAGATTAGTTAGGTTTAAGTAGTTCTAAGTTCTAGGGGACTGATGACAACAGATGTTAAGTCCCATAGTACACAGAGCCATTTGAACCAAGCAACGTTCGGGCGTGATGGAGTCTTCAACATTCACAATTTGCATGTTTGGGGTGGGGATAACCCACATGCCACAGTTACTAGCGCTCATCAAGTGCGGTTCTTCGTTATTTTTTGTGTGGGTCGGTGTTTCTGGGGACTGTTTAATTGGGCCGTATCTGCTACCTAGGCCATTAAATGGCAGGCACTATTACAATTTTCTCGCCAGAGCATTGCCAGAATATCTGGAAGACGTCCCGCTCCCTACCAGACAGCGCATGTGGTTCCAACATGACGGGGCGCCGGCACATTTCAGTCATCGTGTGCGTCGATTCCTGGACTGACGGTTCCCAGAAACGTGGATTGGCAGAGGTGGTCCTGTACCATGGCCTGCACTACTGGCCATTGAAATTGCTACACCACGAAGATGATGTGCTACAGACGCGAAATTTAGCCGACAGGAAAAAGATGCTGTGATATGTAAATGATTAGCTATTCAGAGCATTCACGCAAGGTTGGCGCCGGCGGCGACACCTACAACGTGCTCACATGTTGAAAGTTTCCAACCGATTTCTCATACGCAAACAGCAGTTGACCGGCGTTGCCTAATGAAACGTTGTTGTGATGTCTCGTGTAAGGAGGAGAAATGCGTACCATCACATTTCCGACTTTGATAAAGGTCGGACTGTAGCCTATCGCGACTGCGGTGTATCGTATCGCGACATTGCTGCTCGCATTGGTCGAGGTCCAATGACTGTTAGCAGAATATCGAATCGGTGGGATCAAGAGGGTAATACGGTGAGCCGTGCTGGTTCCCAACGGCCCCGTATCACTAGCAGTCGAGATTACAGGCATCTTATCCGCATGGCTGTCACGGATCGTGCAGCCACGCCTCGATCCTTGAGTCAACAGATGGGGGCGTTTTCAAGACAACAATCAGCTGCACGAACACTTCTACGACTTTTGCACTAGCATGGACTATCAGCTCGGAGACCATGGCTGCGGTTACCCTTGATGCTGCATCACAGACAGGAGCGCCTGCGATGGTGTACTCAGCGACAAACCTAGGTGCACGAACGGCAAAACGTCATTTTTTCGGATGAATCCAGGTTCTGTTTACAGCATCATGATGGTCGCATCCGTGTTTGGCGACATCGCTGTGAACGCACATTGGAAGCGTGTACTCGTCGTCGCCATACTGGCATATTACCCGGCGGTGGTATAGGGTGCCATTGGTTACACGTCTCGGTCCCTCTTGTTCACATTGACGGCACTTTAAACAGTGGACGTTACATTTCAGATGTGTTACGACCCGTGGCTCTAACCTTCATTCGATCCCTGCGAAACCTTACATTTCAGCAGGATAATGCACGATCGCACGTTGTAGGTCGTATATGGGCCTTTCTGGATACAGAAAATGTTCGACTGCAGATCTGGCCAGCACATTCTCCAGCTCTTTCACCAACTGAAAACGTCTGGTCAATGGTAGTCGAGCAACTGGCTCGTCAGAATACGCCAGTCACTACTCTTGATGAACTGTGGTATCGTGTTGAAGCTGCACGGGCAGCTGTACCTGTACACACCATCCAAGCTCTGTTTGACCCAATGCCCAGGCGTATCAAGGCCGTTATTACGGCCAGATGTGGTTCTTCTGGGTACTGATTTCTCAGGATCTTCTCCAATCCCATCTTGACTGGTTCACCACTTGGTGTAACCAGTGGCTGCCCAAGGTCAATCCCTCCAAGACCCAGGGTCTGGACCCCTCCATCGTCCTCCACACCTATAAATCCCTCATCTGCCCTATCCTCTGTTATGCACATCCTGCCTGGATCGCCGCCCCTCCTACCTTCTACAAATCCCTTCAAATCCTGGAACGCCATGCGCTCCACTTCGCCTATCGCATCTGCCTCCCCTCCCCATGAAGATCATGTATGACTTAATTCCGTTCCCACACCTCCTCCTTTTCCTCGAATGGACACGGATCTTTTACACCTCCCGCAAACTTGTCTCTCCCATCCTTTCCTATCCCTGCCCACTACTGCGCCTGTACTCCCACATCCCACCCACTCTCCGTCTCTCCACACTCGATACCATTGCCCAAGGTGGCTTCCGCCAACTCCACATCCCTGATGATCCCTTCATCCCTTCCATCTACCCCTCCTACCAACTTTCATCCTCCCCTTCCTCCCCCTTTGTTTTACCTCCAGGACACCTTCTTTCCTTTCTCCCCCCCTTACTACCTCCTTCCCTGCCCTCCCCCCCTCACCGAGCTTCCACATACCCCCCTACCCTCTCCCCTACCCCTCCCTTCCACTCTCCCACTAGCACATACCCCTAGCCCTCTCTCTCCTACCAACACCTTTTCCCTCTGGCAGGCCCCCAGCTTTTTTGTGTGAATTGTGCGTCTTCATGTGGGTAATCAAGATTTAAGTGAGTCTGAACGTGGTGTTATAGTCGGCGCGCAAGCGATAGGACACAGCATCTCCGAGGTAGCGATGAAGTTGCGATTTTCCCGTACGACTATTTCACGAGAGTACCTTGACTTTCAGGAGTCCGGTAAAACATCAAATCTCCGACATCGCGCGGGCGGAAAAAGATCCTGCAACAATGAGACCAATGACGACTGAAGAGAATCGATCAACTTGTTAGAAGTGCAACCCTTCTGTAAACTGCTATACATTTCAATGTTGGGCCATCAAAAAATGTCAGCATGTGAACCATTCAACGAAACATTATAGATATGGCCTTTTGGAGCCGAAGGCCCACTCGTGTACCCTTGATGACTGTACGACACAAAGCATTATGACTCGCCTCGGTCGATCAACACGGACATCATTGGACTGTTGATGACTGAAAACATGTTGCCTGGTCGGACGAGTCTCGTTTCAAATTGTATCGAGCAGATGGACGTGTACGGGTATGGAGACAACCTCATGAATCCAAGGACTCTGCATGTCAGGAGCGGACTGTTCAAGCTGGTGAAGGCTCTGTAATGGAGTGCTGTACGACTTCAGATACGCCTAGATACGACTCTGACATGTGACATGTACGTAAGCATCCTGTCCGATCACCTGCATCCATTGATGTCCATTGTGCATTCCGATGGACTTGGGCAATTTTAGCAGGACAATGAGACGCCCCACACGTCCAGAATTGCTACAGAGTGGCTCCAAGAACACCCTTCTGAGTTTAAACACTTCCGCTGGCCACCAAACCCCGCATACATCAACATTATTGAGCATATCTGGGATGCCTTGCAACGTGCTGTTCAGAAGAGATCCCCACCGCATCGTACTCTTACGGATTTATGGACAGCCCTGCAGCATTCACGGTGTCAGTTCCCTCTAGTACTACTTCAGACATTATTTGAGTCCATGCCACATCGTGTTGCGGCACTTCTGCGTGCTCCCGTGGGCCCTACATGATATTAGACAGGTATACCAGTTTCTTTGTCTCTTCAGTGTAGAAGACTGTGATGTCTTATTATTACCATTCTGCTAAATTTGCAAATTTAGATGACTGAAAGGAACTGGATATATCATGGAACTCCAAATAATCCAACATACAGCCAATATTTAGACAGGTATACCAGTTTCTTTGGCTCTTCAGTGTAGAAGACTGTGATGTCTTATTATTACCATTCTGCTAAATTTGCAAATTTATATGACTGAAAGGAACTGGATATATAATACACCAAATAATCCAACATACAGCCAATATTTACGTACAGTAATTATAATAACTTGCTCTGGGCAGACGTCCGTGCGAGCCAGAGGTACCAGATCGGCTGACTGACTTCACAACATGAATACCACATTTGATTATTTGACCCGTGTACCGTATCAACAGCTATTATTAAATGGTTTGTTTCCAAATAGAATCCAAACGTTTCTGTGAATCATCAAGTCCCTGCCCATGTCTCATTTCATCAGCAAGTTTCTAAACTATGATAAACGAAGTGACGTCAACAGAAGAGTTCTAGTATAGATTACGTGCATGAATGGAGGTTTGGATCGATCAAAGTATATGAGTGACAAATCGTGCACCCTCAGACCCATTATTGTTTGGTCCAAAATCAATGGAAACAGTCATAGCCATTAAGTATCTGGGTATATACCTGTCGAGTTGTTTAAACTTTAACTACCACATAAAACTAATCGTAGGAGGGACAGATGCCAGACTAAGATTCATTGAAGCAATCTTCAGGCAGGGTAGATAACCAACGAGGGAGATAACATACAAAACTATTTCAGTCGTTACTCGAGTGTTGCTCCCCGGCCTGTAGTATACAGAGAAGTTGCAGCATTAGAAAATTGCAGCGAAATGCAGAAAGATCTGCAGCGGATAGGCATTTGGTGCAGGGAGTGGCAACTGACCCTTACCATAGACAAATGTAATGTATTGCGAATACATAGAAAGAAGGATCCTTTGTTGTATGATTACATGATAGCGGGACAAACACTGGTAGCGGTTAATTCTGTAAAATATCTGGGAGTATGCGTACAGAACGATTTGAAGTGGAATGATCATATAAAATTAATTGTTGGTAAGGCTAGTACCAGGTTGAGATTCATTGGGAGAGTTCTTAGAAAATGCAGTCCATCAACAAAGGAGGTGGCTTACAAAACACTCGTTCGATCTATACTTGAGTATTGCTCATGAGTGTGGGATCCATACCAGGTCGGGTTGACAGAGGAGATAGAGAAGATCCAAAGAAGAGCAGCGCGTTTCGTCACAGGGTTCTTTGGTAAGCGTGATAGTGTTACGGAGATATTTAGCAAACTCAAGTGGCACACTCTGCAAGAGAGGTGCTCTGCATCGCGGTATAGCTTGCTGTCCAGGTTCGAAAGGGTGCGTTTCTGGATGAGGTATCGAATATATTCCTTCCCCCTACTTATACCTCCCGGGGGCAACGGCCTTGCCGCAGTAGATACACCGGTTCCCGTCAGATCACCGAAGTTAAGCGCTGTCGGGCGTGGCCGGCACTTGGATGGGTGACCATCAGGGCCACCATGCGCTGTTGTCATTTTTCGGGGTGCACTCATCCTCGTGATGCCAATTGAGGAGCTACTTGACCGAATAGTAGTGGCTCCGGTCAAAGAAAACCATCGTAACGACCGGGAAAGCGGTGTGCTAACCACACGCTCCTCCTCTCCGCATCCTTAGCTGAGGATGACACGACGGTCAGATGGTCCCGATTGGCCACTTGTGACCTGAAGACGGAGTGCTTATACCTCCCGAGGAGATCACGAATGTAAAATTAGAGAGATTCGAGCGCCCACGGAGGCTTTCCGGCAGTCGTTCTTAGCGCGAACCATACGCGACTGGAACAGGAAAGGGAGGCAATGACAGTGGCACGTAAAGGTGGCTTGCTGAGTATAAATGTAGATGTAGATGAACTTAACCAGTTAGGACTGATAGAGTCGTAAAAAATATCAAATGACGAGCTGTGCGTTTTGTTAAGGATTCGTTTTGTAAATGCAAAAGTGCCACAGGGATGGTGATCCAACTCCGCTAACAGACGTTACACTAGAGGCGTTGTGCGTCTCAGCATGGTTTCCTTGTTGAAATTGAGAGAGCAAACATTCCTTGATGGTTCAGTTACCATACTGCTTTCTTTTACATGTATTTGGCGCAAATACCATACAGGAAAAAATTAGGGATATTCCTGATAGCATATGGTCTTATCAACAGCGATATTCCGGAGCACCGTTCTCGAATGGACTGCAAACGTCAACCTGAAGCTTGGTGTCTACTTTCTGTACCTGTCTTCCAGAAACAATGTCTCTCATAACTGTTGATAAACCTTTTGCCGCTTTTTAAATATTTTGTACTATGTACTTATGATTTCATATCGAGGAACGCTTGACCCAACATTGCACCACAGTTTCTATTCTTCCTAAGGCCTGACACATCCATTAAAACATCAAATCACGCTATGCCTCAGTAATGGTGTTATGTACACAGTCAAAAAGTATGTTGTCGTGAGAAAGACATCATCTAAACAGCTTTGGACGAGCACAATTGGTAATGAATGCTCACCAACTCATTGTATTTGCATGTCATCTTAATATTGATGAACTACTGAGTTAGAGGTGGCTGCTACGTTGGAGACTCGTAGGCGAACGGAATACTTCAGTGCAGCAAATAATCGTCACGGTATAGGACTTTGCCCATTACACCATCCCCGAAGATGTTTGTGTGCTTACTTTTCGTAGTCCTCTCCCACCCCCTCCCTCCCCCCAAGCAAAAAGGAAATCAAAGGACTTACCTAGATTCGGACAAAATCACTGCCACCAAAATCATTGTCCTTGTTTAATATCGTGAGAAGGGTCGTCGTTGGCTAGTTGGGATTGCAAGAAAGGATAGACACGTTACAGTGTTTTCAGCAATGGAGAACAGCTACATGTGACAAGCCACCGGCAAACCGTCTTGTACAACAAAAGCCACAATGAGTCACGAATATCTCCGCTTTCTGAACGTCACGGTGCGACTAAACATCACCGGCCGAGGGGAGTGTTGAATGCAGCAGCTCCTGCCTAGTTAACTCGTGAAAAGGTGCTTGCACCACGCGTCTGTCGTTCGGACAACATTTACATCTCACTGGCAACGCGCTTTACGTAGGAGTCTTTTCAATCAAATCTAGCCTCAAATATCTTTGTTACTGGTTTCAAGTCCGCAGCCTGTTATTGCAACAGATAGCAGTTAGATTAAACGTGATCACATACTGTGATTGCCTACACGAGTTGTGGATATATTTTTCCAATTTATTTCGGCGTTTCGTATCGTATCAAAGCAAATGACAAATATCCCATATCAAAAGAAGAAATATTCGAAACAATTCGTCACAAATTCCTAGAAAAACGTACATCGTGACGTGTGCTTATAATTACCGACAGTGTAGGATGGTGCGCATACTTCGTATTTTCTTGTTTTATGTGGACGAGAGAGGGAGGTACTCAGGCAAGCGTTCTCACGAGAGTAACTGTTCCTGCTCCTTCGGCTCACAGGAGCTGTAACAAGATTCAGCTGCAGCCACCGATATTTTGGAGACATAGACTTACTACACACAATACACTGAGTGTATTAACTCTTGTCCCAATATACTGACTGAAAACGAAAATTGAATTGACCGATGACGACGCAACAGGGAACAAAGATTAGCATGGTGCAGTATGGACGAAGGTCGTCTGGGCTGAAGAGTTGCGGTGTATGGCTGTAGCAAACAGTCATGGCAAGGTACTTTTGCCAGAAAAATAGGAATAATTCCTGTTCTTGGAAATGGGGGGGGGGGTTAAATTCACATGTGCGGTGGTACTCTAGCATTGCAAATATTATCATGGAATGAAACTGAATCTCTCGCATATTTTATGTTAATCAAAATATCCACGAGTGTACTGCCGGTCTACAGTGTCCAACGGGCGCAATATTTCGGCGATCATACATGTCGCCATCACCAGGTGAACTGACGGACTGAGCTCCTGTGAACGTGCCGGCACGGAGATCCGTACGCTATTGCTGCTCAGGGATCTCCGTGCCGGCACGTTCACAGGAGCTCAGTCCGTCAGTTCACCTGATGATGGCGACATGTATGATCGCCGAAATATTGTGCCCGTTGGACACTGTAGACCGGCAGTAGATCCGTGGATATTTTGATTATCAAATACGCTGGGAGAAACTCAGGAATCACATATTTTATGTTGTCCTCAAATTCCAATAATCCATTGATGTATTGGGTTGGTGAATAAGTTTGTAGCGTTTTTCTAGAATATTAACGAACACGACAGATATGAATAACAGAGACTTTAGTCATCAATAATATATTCTCTTTCCCTATGTACAAAAGTCTTCCAACGCTGAGGTCACTTTACGATTCCGCGATTGTAGAAATCACATGGTTTTGAGGCGAAGAACTCGTCGAGCCGTGTTCGGAGCGCAGTTTCATCCGGAAATCAAGTTCCTTGAAGGATGTTCGATAGAGAGCAGAAATGGTGAGACTCTGAGGGCGCAAAATCAGGTGAATAAGGTGTGTGGTTTTTTTTATCAGTCTAGCAGAATGCGGGCGGGCGTTATCGTGGAGTAGCATCACTTCACACAGTCTTCCTGGTCATGTTTCCCGGATTGCATCTGTAACACTTCTCAGTCGTAGACGATAAATGCCAGCAGTGGTGGTTACATTTCGTAGTACGCCACACCGTCGCTGTTCCACCAGATGCGTAACATTATCTTTTGTGGATGTGCGCAGATCTTTGCGCAGGGAGATGCTGCTTTGTATAGACTCAACCATTCTTTTCTTTTGTTTATGTTAGTATAAAGACACCATTTCTCATCACCAGTAACAATACATGATAGGAATGGTCGGTGTTGTTCACGAGCCATTTGATGACGAGCAAGCAGAGATGCACATATGGCCACACACTGCTTTTTGTGTGTGGTGTGCGTACTGTAAGACCTTCGGTACACACACCATTAGATTATTTGACTTGTCACTCTAACGAAGTAGGCGAGTGTAAGCAATATGTCTACTGGTCTTATCATGTCGTGTTTATCTTCTGCCGTTAGGTCAGACGATAGAAATGCCACTTGCACGTTTAGAGTAGCAGATTGACGGTGACGAACTTTAAACAGAACTTGATTAATTTTCACACAGATTTATTAAAATAATAACAAGCATAAACCTTATGTAGCTTGATTCTGGAAGCTATTTACAATTGATAATCTGAAGTTCCTTTGGTCTTAGTACGTTAATCTTATTCTCACATATCTCTGATACTCGACAGTGTCTATACATTTATCTTCATGGCTATGTACAGGAATATGGCAATCTTATTAGGCGCAGACTGAAACTTGACTATAGACTGGTACAGACAAATGTAGACTGACTGATCGGAGGTCTGTACACTCGTTGTAATACCTCGCGCGTTCAGGTATCACTGCACGACTGTGATCCGCGAGGAGAAAACGTTCTATGTTAGCAGCAATCTCATTGGCTGCGTTACATATTAATACACGGATTGGCTTTGGCTTAGAGCATGCGGTACCCACAAAAACGATTTTTGAGCCTCCCCATTGCATGCAAATGTCGAACAATGCTGGAATGATCATAGTTCATTCATCTGCCAATTTTTGAGTACATTGACGTATATCAATGCGGATTAATGCGTTTAAACAATCCTCATGAAACCCCGAAGGGCTTCGTGAACGTGGAAAGTCACTAATGCCAAAACGATCCTCCTTAAAACGAGAAAACCATCTTCTTGCCATGCTCTGTCGAATGGCATTATCCTCATACAATGTGCACATGTTTCTGGGTACCTCTGCTGCTGTCACCGCTCTATTGAACTCAAACAGAAGAATATGTCGGAAATGTTCCGATTTCTCCACTTGCCACTCCATTTCTGACGTCCACAGCTCTACTCACTATCTGAAAATGAGGAAATGACAATACGTAAACTCAAATAGCAACAGCGAACTACAAACAAAACCCATAGCAACTGGAATACCAACATGCAAAACATAAACGCTACGAACATATGGATCAACCTATTATATCCAACAAGACAATTTACTACCGCTTCATTCCCGATCTGTGTCAGACCATTTAGACAGACCTCTGCAAATAAGACGACATTTGCCCGGCCTCTAAGGGCATCTGACGAGAACATATATACAAGATGACGTAAGGCAGCACCGATTTTAAAGTTTTGACTATAAGAAAAAGATGGATTCATGTTTGTCTCTTCAGAAATTAACTTGCACTCGAATGACGACTGCTAATAATTTCTCCTATAACTTCTCAATTATACTTTTGATATCCGGAAACACGTAAGTAAATTATTCTCTCTTTTTTTTTAAAAGTCAGCTTCATAGTAACATGTTCGATCTTTCCATTGCTGAAATCTACACGTGTAATCATGTAACAGCCAAGAGTGATATATCCAGAATGAGATTTTCACTCTGCAGCGGAGTGTGCGCTGATATGAAACTTCCTGGCAGATTAAAACTGTGTGCCCGACCAAGACTCGAACTCGGGACCTTTGCCTTTCGCGGGCAAGTGCTCTACCATCTGAGCTACCGAAGCACGACTCACGCCCGGTACTCACAGCTTTACTTCTGCCAGTATCCGTCTCCTACCTTCCAAACTTTACAGAAGCTCTCCTGCGAAACTTGCAGAACTAGCACTCCTGAAAGAAAGGATATTGCGGAGACATGGCTTAGCCACAGCCTAGGGGATGTTTCCAGAATGAGATTTTCACTCTGCAGCGGAGTGTGCGCTGATATGAAACTTCCTGGCAGATTAAAACTGTGTGCCCGACCGAGACTCGAACTCGGGACCTTTGCCTTTCGCGGGCAAGTGCTCTACCATCTGAGCTACCGAAGCACGACTCACGCCCGGTACTCACAGCTTTACTTCTGCCAGTATCCGTCTCCTACCTTCCAAACTTTACAGAAGCTCTCCTGCGAAACTTGCAGAACTAGCACTCCTGAAAGAAAGGATATTGCGGAGACATGGCTTAGCCACAGCCTAGGGGATGTTTCCAGAATGATATTCAAGAGTGATATAATCATTTCGGTCTTTAGTTATTTACTAGAAGCTCGCACCCAGTTTAAATATTGGTCCTTAGATAATGAGCACTGCCTTAAGTTGGACAAAGGTTGACCGAGGAGTCAGCTGTGCTTCCCCTAAGAAACACTGCTAGCATATACCTGACGTGATTTAAACTTTATATTTTTGAGGAAGCGTATTATGCATGAGTAACATGTCAGGGTTCTCGACGATCAGCAAGAAGTTGAGAATGGAAGATTGACGATAGCAGACTATTTAATTGGTTAACGTTATTTAGTAGATCCGAATGAAAAAGATTAAGTTAGTTTCGATACATGTAGCATTCACAGTACTTCACAATACTCCGATTTTTCTGAGAAATAAGCTTTTTCGTCGATTGCTGTTGTTTATTGTAGTTACATTCACCATTGTAGTTACATTGTAGATACATTCACCTGCTCCGACACTTTTTTACTGCTCTCGTTGTGGACCATTCGACTTTGTTAAAGAACCACCGCACGAAACAGATATATGCCTTGTCATAAGCCCTTTGCCCCGACAAATTCAGAGGAAAATATTTGTTCCACTGCTAGGATTTGAAGTAGCATCAATGGATCTATCGACTGAGTACAACATTGTTTCTGACAGTTAGCGAACGGGCTCTGTTCTGGACGATAAACTCTAAGCCAACAAACAAACAATAAAACAAAGATTACAAAGTACTGACACAGTGTTACTTTGAACAAGACCATACGATGCTGCAACAAGACCGATTCTAAATCTACATCTACATCCCGCAAGCCACCCAACGGTGTGTGGCGGAGGGCACTTTATGTGCCACCGTCATTACCTCACTTTCCTGTTCCAGTCGCGTATGGTTCGCGGGAAGAACGACTGTCTGAAAGCCTCCGTGCGCGCTCGAATCTCTCTAATTTTACATTCGTGATCTCCTCGGGAGGTATAAGTAGGGGAAAGCAATATATTCGATACCTCATCCAGAAACGCACCCTCTCGAAACCTGGCGAGCAAGCTACACCGCGATGCAGAGCGCCTCTCTTTGCAGAGTCTGCCACTTGAGTTTGTTAAACATCTCCGTAACGCTATCACGGTTACCAAATAATCGTACAATAAAGGATCCTTCTTTCTATGTATTCGCAATACATTACATTTGTCTATGTTAAGGGTCAGTGGCCACTCCGTGCACCAAGTGCCTATCCGCTGAAGAGCTTCCTGCATTTCGCTACAATTTTCTAATGCTGCAACTTCTCTGTATACAACAGCATCATCCGCGAAAAGCCGCATGGAACTTCCGACACTATCTACTAGGTCTCGAACAGCAAGCCGTCGCAAACAAATGAACCCAATGCGGCGGGCCACGGATAGCGGAATAGTAAGTGTCTGTGCCACATGGGGGATACGTGACGCCAAATATAAATTTACACATTGTGCCCGTTGCAGAAGGTCGAGGGCTCGTACACGGTGATCTAAGAGCCCAGCTCGTATTGGCACAGTAGGTGCCGGCAGTTGACGGCAATCGTGAGCCACAGATCACTAGCGAAATCGAGTTATAAGCATCGTATAGTATTAGGTGCACGCAAAGGGGCAACGCTGTCCACAGGGCTGCCACGGTCGCAGGTTCGAATCCTGCCTCGGGCATGGATGTGTGTGATGTCCTTAGGTTAGTTAGGTTTAAGTAGTTCTAAGTTCTAGGGGACTAATGACCACAGCAGTTGAGTCCCATAGTGCTCAGAGCCATTTTTTTGTCCACAGGGAGCCCCACACCTATAGCCATGGCGCTCGATTTGAGGACGTTAAGGCAGTTACCAAAGGTTTCACCGTAGGTGGTAACCCACGCCAGTGTCTCCCTGACCTCTGCATAAGCAGTGCTGCTGAATGCATAGTCACAGAGAGGCTTTGAGGAAGGCCGCAGAACAACGGAACCATGGCGAAAGCATACAACGGTGCAGAGAGCGGGCAGCCTTGACGCAGTTCGACGGATCGAGATGGGAGGAGTGAGATGGCCATTGCAGAGTACACGAGAAGTAGCTCCACGAAGGAGACGCATTACGACGTCGACGGTAGCATCAGGGTAGCCCATATTGCGGAGCACCTCTTCCAGGTAGTCGTGATCGACCCGATCGAACGCCTGGCTGAAGTGAAGAGCTGCCAAAAGTCCAGGCATACGACGAGCGTCAGCAAGAGCGATTATGACACGATAGCGACAGAGGCCAGTGCGGATGTTATTGACACCTCCTAAAGAAGTTGGGCTGGGGGAAACCACGTACCCAGCAGTCCGTTTAAGCCGCGCAGCTAACAGCCGCTGTTGAGTAACGTCAAGCGGCGGTAATCGCATATCCGTGAGGTGCCCCGAGCCTTGTGGATGGGAATGAGGAAACCATCGAGGAAACCGTCTAGAATCGGCACGAAACGTGACATAAGGTCGTGACAAATTTCCGTCCACACTGGCGTCAGAAGGGAACGACATGTCCGATAAAACCCCAATGAGAGGCCGTCAGGGCCAGGGGACCTGTTCGTAGAATCCGCTTGAATAGCATCGTGGACTTCGTCCCCTGTGACGTTAGCAAGCATATCCATCGTCGCATCCACGGAAACTGAGCCGAAGGAGAGTCTGCAGACCGTCGCGTTGTTGGTAGGGTGGTGACATCGTTCGGAGTACAGCATAAAATAAAGTGCATGGAGTGCAGACACTATATCCCGTTGGGTATCATAAGGCCGCCCTTCATCACTTCGAAATAGTTCAAATCGCTCTTCTGAGGTCATCAGTCCCCTTAAAACTACTTAAACCTAACTAACCTAAGGACATCACACACATTTATGCCGAGGCAGGATTCGAACCTGCGAGCGTAGCGGTCGCGCGGCTCCAGACTGTAGCGCCTAGAACCGCTCGGCCACTCCTGCCGGCATCATCAGTCGTAAGAACATTAATTGAAGTCCTCCTAGGCTGCAGTGCTCTGCTATGACATAGTACATAGATGGACGCTCTTGCACTAACCCGTCGTGTATGCGCCCTGATCACAGCTCCCCCAAGGTGGCGGTGATACAGGGATGTGAGCCGTGTCTTGGCACGATTCACCATGGCCTGGCACTCTGGCGAATACGGCATCACAGTACACTCAGGGAGAACGGTGAATTAGAATTACTGAGTTCGTTGCCGCAGTGCCGCAACCACCCTTCCGCAACCTATCAAGGCCTTGCGTAGGGCAGGCTATGCACAGAGCACCCACCGAGACAGGGCAGACTAATAGGTAGCGCAGCGTCGACGACAAGCTGTCAACGTGACCTCGATGAGCTGCCAGCAGTCGGGTGAAGTGGATCGTGTTCAGTTTCCAAAGTCCACGACTGCACTACACCCTTTAACGGCAGAGATTAATGGCGCAGATATGTGTCATGGTCAGGCTTCAGGCCAGCTTGCGTGACCGAGCCGTTCTAGGCGCTACATTCTGGAACCGTGCAACCGCTAAGGTCGCAGGTTCGAATCCTGCCTCAGGCATGGATGTGTGTGATGTCCTTAGGTTAGTTAGGTTTAATTAGTTCTAAGTTCTAAGGGACTGATGACCTCAGAAGTTAAGTCCCATAGTGATCAGAGCCATCTGAACCATTTTCTTCAGGCTTCACCAGCCTGCAGCTCGCTGACAATATCGCGGGAGATTTAAACACGATCGAGGCGGCTGGAAGCATGGCTGGTGAAATGCGTAAACCCTGCATGACCGCCATGAGCGTGCTCCCAATAATTCACAAGGCTGAGGTGCTGGAGAAGTGATGCTAACGCCACGCATGGAGAGTGACGTGGTAGTTGGCTTTTGGGTGCCTGGATACAGTTGAAATCGCCTCACATGATCAACGCATACTGCCGACTCAGGAAAAGAGACATGACTGGCTCTGAGAAGAAAGTGTTTCGTTCACGGCAGCGACCCGAACTAGATGGAGAATAGATACTGACGATCCTGACGCCACTAAACCTCTGGCATCAGGCAACTAGGCAACTGCATCAGTGAGGACACCATCACGTAAGAAGGTCACCACCCCACTACCAGTTGGGGTGTGCAGCCCAACCTGTGGATGGTTTTTAAGGCGGTTTTCCATCTGCCTCGGCGAATGCAGGCTGGTTCCCCTTATTCCGCCTCAGTTACACTATGTCGGCGATTGCTGCATAAACACTTTCTCCACGTATGCGTTCACCATAATTACTCTACCATGCGAACATTGGGGTTACACTCGTCTGGAATGAGAAGTTCCCGGGTTGGTGAGAGGGAGGAGGGGGGAGGAGGGAGAGGTGGAGGGGATGGAGGTCGACAGGATAACCGTTGGTTCGGTGTGGGGCGGCGGTGGGGTGAGTGGACTGCTGTAGCCTGTCGTGGGGTTGAGCAACGCTGAGGGCTACGGCGGGACGAAGCCTCTCCGTCGTTTCTATGTCCCCAGTTCAATAAATACATACATACATACAGATTCAGAGGGGGCGCAGCAGGCAGCAGCGGCGCAGACGCGTAAGATGGGTGCAACACATTGGGTGCCGCAGGAAGAGCGACGTTTCCGACGGCGCCTGACCATTCTACGTCCGAGACATTCAGAACGGAGATGGCCTTCCCGGCCACAACCTGAACAGGTGCGCGGCTGCCCATCGTACAAGACGACAGCTCTGCAGCCGGCAATAACGAAGGAGGAAGGTACGTGTTTCCATAGTTCAATTTTTATCTGACGGACACCACTGAGGACGCGGTATGTATCCAACGTCTTCCAAGTTTCAGCAACGAGACTGACGACGTTGCTCTAAGGTTTAAAGGCGGCCACCACAACGTCCGACGGTATCTCAAACGGGAGCTCGAAAACCCGCAACGTTCGGAGACTGTGATCATCCACGACAGTCCCTATGTGTCCGTCAGAGTATCGGAAATGGAAATGAGCGTACGGCATTGTGGACTGGGAGTCCCCCATTCGGGGAAGTTCGGCCGCCGAGGGCAAGTACTTATTGCATTCGACGCCACATTGGGCAACTTGAGCGTCGGAGATGAGGATGAAATGACAATGAGGACAACGCAACACCCAGTCCCTGAGTGGAGAAAATCACCTGCCCCAGCCAGGAATCGAACCCTGGCCTGACCACTCAGCTAACTGGGGCGCACGGAGTATGGGAACTTGAGAGCATTAGCATGGGGCCGCACAACGTCGGCGCATAGCTCGTCATTCGCCAGCTTTAAGTACACAGCAGTACTAAGGATCGAGAAATGAATTCCGAGAACATCTTGTGGCAGGAGACGCATTTCATCCCGTTTGAAACGTTCTATATTTCATACGCCTTCGGTCGTTCGTGATCCAAAGGAAAAGTTAATTTAATTGTGGCTTGGCGGTAAGAAAACGCCATGATGGTCGTTGAAGACGGACTCTGACACAAGCAGCTCAACAGGCGAGACGCAAACAAGCCGTGCGCGCCTCACCACTGCCGAAGGCAAACTTTTGACCAACAGGATCTCAGACCTCTGGCACCTACTACAGATACATCAGTTACATAACAGACGCGTAAAATTTCTCTTACAATTTTCTCGGAATTGCCAGAGTAGTGCACCTTCCTACGTGCACACTATGTTGTTTTAATGGCCTACTAATGGTGTACAAAGTTTGAAGTAAATCTGTGATCCAAAGTCGTTGCCTACCCAGAGATATGACACTGTTACTGCCTGACGAACTGTTGTTGTTTTGTCTGTGTCAGCGAATGACTGATGTCATGTTTCTCCTACTCATTGAGTTGTATTAAAACAGCCTTAATTTAATTTCGTATTCCTTACTACAGACCATATACCACATTTCAAGATGACCGAATCTAAAACGCACACATGAATCAGTCTGAAATTTACACCAGAGCAGCAGATCGGTACGACACATACACGCCCATGAGCTGTCAGTAGTGGAAGACAAACAACAAAACTTCCCCCTCCCGTATCTGGGAGCCCCAATTGGCATTACTGTCTCTGCCTCTGAGGTGAGCGACCACCTATACTTAGCTCACGGGCTCATTCTCCAATATCACTTAAAATCAAACACATCTTAAAATATTACTGTCTCTGCAAGTATTTTTGTCTGTTACTTACAAGGGAACGTCACCATCGCACCCTCCTCAGATTCAGTTATAAATTGGCGCAGTGGATATGCCTTGAAAAATTGAACACATATCAATCGCGAAAACAGGAAGAAGTTGTGTGGAACTATGAAAAAATAAGCAAAATATACAAACTGAGTAGTTCATGCGCAAGATAAGCAACATCAAGGATAGTGTGAGTTCGAGAGGGCCGTGGCCCCGTGATTAGCGTGAGCAGCTGCGGAACGAGAGGTCCTAGGTTCAAGTATTCCCTCAAGTTAAAAGTTTACTTTCTTTATTTTCGCAAAGTTATGATCTGTCCGTTCGTTCATTGACGTCTCTGTTCACTGTAATAAGTTTAATGTCTGTGTTCCGCGACCGCACCGGAAAAACGTGTGATTTGTAGACGAAAGGACGTGCCTCTCCAATGGGCACCGAAAACATTTGATCGCAAGGTCATAGGTCAACCGATTCCTCCACAGGAAATCACGTCTGATATATTCTATACGACACTGGTGACGGCATGTGCGTCACATGACAGGAATATGTTGTCGATCCACCTAACTTGTACACTTGGCGAATGGGTAAAAAGATTCTTCTACCATGCCCGATTTAGGTTTTCTTGTGGATGTGATAATCATAAATTAAATAAAAAAATTAAACTTTCCACTCGAAGGAAGACTTGAACCAAGGACCTCTCATTCCGCAGCTGCTCACGCCAACCACGGGACCACGTCGCTCCTGAGCTCACACTATCCTTGATGTTGCCTGTCTTGTGCATGAACTACTCAGTTTGTATATTTTGCTTATTTTTTTTCATAGTTCCACACAACTTCTTCCTGTTTTTTCGATTGATCTGTGTTCAGTTTTTCAAGGCCTATCCACTGTGCCAATTTATAACTAAATCTGAAGGGGGTGCGATGGGGATGTTCCCTTGTTAGTAGGAAAATTATACTTTAAGAAGCTCTTAACGTTAGATGACATTTCATTGTTCGGCTGTTAGTTACTAGACACACATTATTATCGGAAACAGCTGACAAGGGAAATTCCCCATCACATAGCCTCAGATTTAGTGGTAAGATGGCCCAGTGGATATCCGGTCAAAAACTGAAATCAGATCCAGCAAGAAAACAGGGAGAAGGTGTACTGAACTGTGAAAAAAAGAAGAAAAATCGAAACAGCGTACGGTCCAAGATCAAGATGTAACATCGAGCGCACTCGAATAGCAACGGCGTCGTTGTTGTATGGTCACAGTGTTGGACTGTAGAGGGGGATATTCGTGCTCAAATCACCCTTATGTCCATTTTCTTTTTCACAAACTGTCCCGTCGGTCATTGCCGTTCCTCACATGCGACTTCTAATCAAGCTGCGGACCTATGGGGTATTGTCTCAGCTGTGCGACTGGATTCGTGATTTCCTGTCAGGAAGGCCGCAGTTCGTAGTAATAGACGGCAAATCATCGAGTAAAACTGAAGTGATATCAGGTGTTCCCCAGGGAAGCGTCCTGTGACCTCTGCTGTTCCTCATCTATTTAAATGACCTGGGTGACACTCTGAGCAGTTCTCTTAGGTTGTTCGCAGATGACGCTGTAATTTACCGTGTAGGAAGGTCATCCGAAGACCAGTATCAGTTGCAAAGCGATTTAGATTGCTGTATGATGTGGCAGGTGGCAATTGACGCTAAATAACGAAAAGTGTGAGGTGATCCACATGAGTCCCAAAAGAAATCCGTTGGAATTCGGTTACTCGATAAATAGTACAATTCTCAAGGCTTTCAGTTCAACTAAGTACCTGGGTGTAAAAATTACGAACAACTTCAATTGGGAAGACCACATAGATAATATTGTGGAGAAGGCGAGCCAAAGGTTGCGTTTCGTTGGCAGGACACTTAGAAGATGCAACAAGTCCACTAAAGAGACAGCTTACACTACACTCGTTCGTCCTCTGTTAGAATATTGCTTCGCGGTGTGGGATCCTTACCAGGTGGGTTTGACGGAGGTCATCGAAAGGGTGCAAAAACATGGCAGCTAGTTTTGTATTATCACGTAATAGGGGAGAGAGTGTGGCAGGTATGATACGCGAGTTGGAATGGAAGTCATTAAAGCAAAGACGTTTTTCGTCGCGGTGAGATCTATTTACGAAATTTCAGTCACCAAATTTCTCTTCCGAATGCTAAAATATTTTGTTGAGCCCAACCTACATAAGTAGGAATGATCATCAAAATAAAATAAGAGAAACCCTCTGCCAAGCACTTAAATGTGAATTGCAGAGTAATCATGTAGATGTAGATGTAGAAATGTCTGTTCGATGTATTCAATTTTGTGTCTGTGTCGTGGTGTAACGTCCGTTTACAACAGCGAGGTGCAAGGAAGAGACAACCAGATGTACGTACCTCGTAGTTGTCCCACGCACGTACCACATGTTATGGCTCTTGCGTTCCGTTTTGGGAATTTTAACTTTGAATTTCTTTGCTGTTACATAGTTCACAACCGTTTATTTATTGTTTTCATTTCTGTGAGAGGTCTATTCGCCATCTTGCCTGCTCGGACTGTTCATCACATTTACTTGCGACGGTAATATATTCTTACCACATGATTCATATTCTGTAACCAATGTACAGTACACTTGTGAAGACTATAGAAGGAGAACAGGCACGTCAATGGCAGGAAGGAAAGTTCATAATTTTATGAAAGAGAAATTTGGCGTACCGTCGACATTTGACCCTCTTTGCATTCCAACACCGTGACCACATAACCACGACCCTATGATTGGTGCAACTCATTTGATGTACGTCTTCAGCTTGGACTGTTCGGTGTTTCTATCCTGCTTTTTTCACAGTTCAGTGTACCTTCTTCCTGTTTTCATGCTTGATCTGTCTTCAGTTTTTAACGGGATATCCACTGGGCCATTTTACCACTAAATCTGAGAGAGGGTGCGATGGGGAGTTCCCTTTGTGAGAACCGCGGGCTTCACGAAGACTTATTTAGGACCACACGCAGCCTAGGGGCTGCAAAAGGACGGGCACTGCTATAGGTGACCGTTGGCAGGTTACGAAGAACATACATAATTTGACATGGCAAGAAACAAAACAACACTCATGCTGAGGACTGGATTGTCGAAGTTTCTGTGTAGACTTATTTCACACTATTTTTCACGCAGATGGTTGCAACGACTTCTGTCGCCACTCTATAAGAGAAAGTGCATATGAGGACAAGGTGAATTTTCCCGCCTGGTATGAAACACTGTACAAAAATGCACTTGTTTCTCCATGTAGATCACTTTTAGGGCAATGTACTTCACCCAACAGTTTTACAGTGAGTAGTATTCAACTCTGAAAAGTTATAAAAAACCATATGGTGCTGTCATAACTTCTTAAATGGACTCAAAACATTTCCTAACACAGCTTTTCTTATTAGGTACTAAATCTAGTGAACAGGGCGGGTGTTTCATTAATTTTTACTCCGAAACACTCAGTTTTTCCGTGTTTAAGCATCTTGGTAGACAGATGTGTTGTCTTCAAGAGAGGTGATTACTTATTTTTTCTTTTGCAATACAGGACCATGCCCATAGTTTCTATCCGTTCACTGGGTCAGGAAGGCTTGTGTGTAGGCTTCTTATCCTTTGGAAGTTAGTCGACAACAGGAATATTTTTTCATCGCTCGAAACAGTTGCCATAACCTTTATGGAAGACCAAATAGGCTCACCATTTCTGTGATGATGCCATTGGCTTCCACAAACTGCACTGAGTGTTGTCTAATTTCTCGCTGCACAGGCTGGCTCACGTCTCATCTGTGGTAGCTAAGCTGTACACAAAATAAATCAGTCTGGCGTTTTTGGTAATAAGTATGCTACCGGTTGATTTTTTATGATTTATTCAACCATGAACATATTTTAGAGCCACTGCAGGCTCATCTTCAGATGGAGGTGTTACAGAAACATTATCTTGTGGACCAAGTGTAGCTAGATCCAGTGCTGGTGTTTCTGGCGGAAATCACGGAAATTTAGTAATCGGTGACGAAACATTTACGAATCCGAAAGTTTTTTAGGTTTTGGGTACTTACAGTGCACTGCCTTGTGGTATTCGCATCATATTGCTTCTTATAACGTGCATTATTACGCTATGATTCAAATAACCACAGTATGTAGCTACACTTGGTTTTACACTGGCTCAAACATTCGATGTTTTTACAAAGAACACAGATATGACAGATACTGCACTTTCACTACATAATAGTCTTTGTCAAGAGATGCATTGTATTATCATACAAATATTACTAGTACGCGTTTTACATTTCAGTGTATGTTGCTAGCTGCTTACAAAAGGTAAACAGCTAGAGGTGAATATTTAATACATAATTTAAACTTTTTGTAAGTTCCAGAATACCATAGTCGTTACACACCAAGAAGAAAAAATATTTTTGCAGGAAGATAAATTATTGTCATTTTTAATTTTATTTATTTATTTATTTTTTGTGCCAGGAAATTCTGGAAGAAAAGGCTTTGCGTTGCCTAAGTCATCTCTAGTTTAAAACATAAGTTTAAATCACAGTCGCAGTTCGTCATCCACAACGGATATACTGAAATAAGTCTTTTTGAAAACGGTCCAAACATAGTTGACAAATTTTGTTTCACACTTGCTTTTGGTCACCATTAGACTATCATGGCACTTACCTTGCACAGAACTGTCTCACTGTTAATTTTTCATGTTTATTACATACTCATTCTTCTGGTACATCCATGGCGTCAACTTTAATAGCCGGTCGCCCACTGTCATAGTGTGCACATTGGCGACAATTTCATCTGTGGTTGGAGTTGTCAGACATTCTCCACAAGTACCAACGAGTACCATCTTCAATAGAAATATGCCCAGATTTAAAGTCAGGTACCTATTTCTTAACCGTCAAAAGTACAGAAGCACCATATTGGAGTTTTGTGCCCAAGTTCCGTACTTGCAGAAAATGATAATGAACTAAGGACGTATTGCACTGATTGACTGTTCCGTTCATTCTTGGGGAATATTTTATACATTGCGAATGAAACACTGAATACACTGGTGTAATATTCTACAATATTTATTATTTATTATTTGAACTGGTTGTCGGCTGTTGCGCCAGGTATATTATCTTTGTACCTGATGATGGCCTCACAGCCGAAAACCGGCTCGTGTAAAAATAATAAACATTCTAGAATATTACACCAGTGTTGTGCGTGTTTCATTCGTAATTAAGGATGGATCCGCCTTTTTGCAAGTATACAGTTATTATTTTGTTTTAAGACCCAAACATGTTTCACCACAGTTGTGGCTTCCTAAGTAGGTTTTTATATTTTACAATATGTATGTCCTGCAGCTACCAACTGAAATCAGCGACAAGGCTAAATTACTACACGTCATCATTGCTGTATTTGGTTTGTTCTGTGTTGTGGCTGGTTCGTATTTGTGTGCCATACGTGTTTTTGTTGTTTTTGTGTTGTTGGAATGATGTTTTCTCCTGCTCATTTGCCGGCCAGGGTGGCCGAGCGGTTCTAGGCGCTACAGTCTGGAACCGCGCGACCGCTACGGTCGTAGGTTCGAATCCTGCCTTGGGCATGGATGTGTGTGGTGTCCTTAGGTTAGTTAGGTTTAAGTAGTTCTAAGTTCTAGGGGCTTATGACCTCAGATGTTGAGTCCCATAATGCTCAGAGCCATTTTTGAACCTGCTCATTTGTGAATACTGAGTCTTATTATACAGGGTGTAAACGGTATAAGGCGCCAAAATTATACAGATGGCCCATCTCGCAATGCTTGACAAAAAAAGTCTAGTAACATGTTGGCCTGTTTCCTACGGTTGTCCCAGAAAAAAACAGTTCGTCTCAGGATAATGGTTTTGGAAAAGTAGATACTTGGCCGTGCACGTACGTGAGGAATCAGTTTCTTCTATTGCCCGTGTGCGTATTGACATCGCGAGCGTAAATCGTAAACACGTAGGCAATTGCGGCCTGAGTGGCTGCGTCATTGTAATGCACCGAGCGACGACAGTGGGCGAGTAACCTGTGCAGATGTTATTGCAACTCTGTTAACTGTTAGGATGGAAAGGAGATTTACTATAGCTGAACTATGCGATATGCATTTAGTTTATGGCGAGGCAAAAGGTGTTGCGAGGGCAGCTGCACGAATTTATCGAGAACGCTTCCCATAACGACGACTTCCTGCACGATAGACATTTGCTGCTGTGCACCAAAGGTTTGTGTCATTGTAATTCTCAACTTGTATGCGATCATTATGCATTTACATCTTAATAAAGTACAGTAGTTATCTGCACCTTAGTACATTTTCGTCCGCATGCGAAACGTATCTTCTGTTCTGATATGCTTTCCGTTTTTTTCACATCATGACAGAATACAACTGACGAGTACGTATTTAATTTCCTTAGATTGAGAGATACTGGCTCTTTACTGCCCCGCGAAGAAGGCAGAGGCCCACAACGCGCCGACCGTACATTGGAAGCTGAGGAAAGAATTCTGGACTGCATGCAGGAGGATCCTTATCAGAGTACTAGAAGCATCTCCCGCCACGTGGGTATGTCGCACACTGTCGTTCATCGCACTTTGA
Organism: Schistocerca gregaria; assembly: GCF_023897955.1. Taxonomy (NCBI): domain Eukaryota; kingdom Metazoa; phylum Arthropoda; class Insecta; order Orthoptera; family Acrididae; genus Schistocerca; species Schistocerca gregaria. The sequence goes on along the minus strand of NC_064931.1, from coordinate 167,549,189 downwards.
AAGAGGAGCGTCTGCGGCCTTACCACATTCAACGCATACAAGCATTGGAAGGAACAAGATTTCCCTCCACGACGTGAATTCTCAGAGTGGTTTTTGTTACCCAGTGCGCAGCATGATTTTGTCAACAAAATACTCGTCACAGATGAAGCGTGTTTCATTCGAGACTGAATAACTAATTTCCACAACATGCACACGTGGAGTGTACACAATCCTCGCCACGTAGTGGCAACACATTTTCAGCGACGATTTTCCGTAAATGTGTGGGCGGGTATGCTCGATAATTACATTATTGGGCCCTCTGTTTTACCTGCACGTTTGACTGGTAACCATTACCGAAGGTTTTTAGAGGAAACATTGTTACCAATGTTGTTAGAAGACATTCCGTTAGGCATACGTCATAACATGTGGTTCCTCCACGATGGTGCTCCACCCCACATTGGTCACAGAGTACGTAGAATTTTGGATAGGACGATGGATCGGGCGTTCGGGTCCACGTCGATGGCCAGCACGCAGCCCTGATTTAAATCAACTAGATTTTTACTTTTGGGGCCATATGAAGGAACTTGTTCACGGTGAGCCAGTAAATAATGTGGACGGATTGACGCAGAAGGTTTTAGATGCTGCCAATACCATGAAGGCCAATGTGCATATGTGTGAATGAGTGCGACGAAACTGGGTTCGCCGTAGTGAAGCATGTGTAGAAGCGAATGATGGTCATTTCGAACATTTATTGTAGTATTGGTTTAAGAGCAAACGAAGTATGGGTTTTCTTTTCGTTACAATGTTGTTGTACAGAAGGAAAATAATGTGAATTTAGTATTCGTTATGGCATTGCCATAAAGAGGTGAAACAGTTGATTGTGATTAATGCACAACTGTCTACTTGGTGACTGACTGAATTTGTACTAATGGAAAGACATTAGGTTTGATATTAGCTTGCCATTACTACTACGGCCTTCGTTATCGACTTGTTGAGAAACATATTGGTTGTATTCAATTCACGCAAAGCGAATTACACATTCTTGACAACCCAAAAACCGTTTACATTCCTTTTTTCGGTACCACCTGATTATCACACCACGTTGTTGTACACGTCTAATGATTTCAATCCTCTGGTCGGTTCGTTGCCTTTCTCTGGCCGCCCCGTCATTGTAGGCAATAAGCTCGGTACGCCGTGTACTGTCGGTTGACTACGTAAACAGAAATGCTTATACTATCTATCCTACGAACATTAGGTTTTAATAATACAAAAATAAAGTACATGATACAAGAAAATGTCATTAGACTTTTTGTCAAGCACACCGAGATGTACCATCTGTATAATTTTGGCGCCTTATACTTTTTACACCCTGTATGTTGCTGTTACTTGAATACACGTTTCACTGCACAAATAGAAACGTAAATTTTTGCAGTGAAACTGTGTCCAAGTCACAGCAACATAATAAGACGCAGTATTCACAAATGAGCAGGAGAAAACACCAGACCAACGACAGAAGACAACAAAAACACGTTTGGCACTCAAGTATGAGCCAGCCACGGCTCAGGACAAGCCAAATGCAGAAATGATGAAGTGGTTACCTAATTTAGCGTTTCGGCCGATTTCAATTGGTAGCCACTGGACACACACAATGTAAAATAAAAGAAAAAAGCGCGCTTAGGATGCCACTACTGTGGGTATTAAAGCAAAACAATAATTGTGTATGTGTAAAAAAGGCGGATCAATCCTTCATTCCTTAATATAACAGCACATAGGATGAATCTTTATCAGCTTGAGGTAAATTTCTGACGAGGTTGATAAACCGTTCAAAATGCCGAATTTTTCGACAGTGCGGCATTTTTCTAGCTTATCACACGCGGATGCTAACATTTAAAAAGCCGTATGAACTAGTGCATTTCGCAGATTTGTGTTACTGCGCAACATAACGAAAACGGGAATGTCATTTGTATGAGCGCCATCTGTGACCAAGATAAAGAAATTTTCATCTTGCTCTCGTAAGCTTGAATCCCCGCACCTTGAAAGAATGCGCGCTTCAGGTTGTGAGTTCGTAAACAGTCGGCGTCTCACCTAGACAGCGCTAGAGCCTACTGATTCGGGCAACAGCCGTCGGAGCGCTGCCGTCAGCTGTGAGAAGCCGACGCTGGCAGTGGGTTGTCAGCTGACGCGCAGCGAGGTCGGAAATGCTTGGAGGTCGGCTGCCGTGTCAACGCAGGACTCTACGTGTGGCGGGGCTCACTTGCCTGGGCGCCACTATCGCAGTTGTGTTCGCGCTCTACATCTCCCTTGGGCGCACGGAGAAGCAATCCTCCAGTTCGTTGAAACTCGTGTCTATTGTGAGTACCTATGTTACTCAGCACGCACTCGGATATTCGCTTGAAATAATCAAAATGAATCATAGTCTTAAGTGACTGAAAGTGGCTACAGGCGTACGTAACTGCATGCTTGACGAGTATTCATAATCAGACGTCTTGCACAAGTGTGAACAAAACCCTCTCGCCTTCACAGGGCTCAAACATGCTAGCACTAGTATCAGTTCGTATGTGAAATGCGTCTGACTCACCCGGGGAGGCCACGACATTCGGATATCGAGTTTACTTCAAACTTTGTATACTTTCAGAAGTCCTTCAGGGCAACTTAATTCGCAAGTAGCAACGTGTACTACTTACGCGACTTCGAGAAAATCGCAAGAGAAATTTCACGCGTCAGTGCTGTACCTACCGGTGCGTTGCGTCCCTGAACACGAGATGGCAGCTGTCATGTGCTCAGCGTTCAAGCGTTATTGGGGTCGCTGGATCGAGCCCTGCTCGTGTTTCTTATTTTTTATTTATATTTATTTCAATACTAGTCACATTATTTCGTACATAGCACAATTGAAAGAAAACATGATGTAGACACATGTGTCTGCGGGAACGTTTCTTGATTTTCCAATGTTGCTTGGCTATTTGCTAACTTCTCTTACCACAACAAAAATTATAATTATCGACAAGTAAATGACCCAACCCATAATGTTTTTCTGAAAATGTATGCCTGTCGCGATTTCAGAAATCCTTTGTACCTGCAATCGGGAAAGGTAGCGAGGACTGCTTTACAGCTGAACATTTCGATCCGCAGACACAGGTTTCAAGGAGGAGAGATACGCTTGGAAAGCCAAAGTCACACATCGATACATAAAGGTGTACGCGACTTTATTCAATAATACAACGCGTTACACTATGCCAGATCGTGAAGATAATGTACGATTAATCGGCGGATGTGCTTTCGACATTACAAGGTGCAGCATAATATTTTTCATACAAACCCAGGAAACAAATTAAAAGGGCATCTACTGCATCTAATGGAATGTAATTACCCTGCACACACAAGAAATCTTCAGCGTTTCCAAGGAGAAACAAAGCTCGTCGATACTTTTTAAGACTTCTTTCTTCCGATAATTTGGATGCAAACCATTAGTAAGGTAACATTTTCGTAAATATAGGTGCCAGAAATTGGCGATGTACGACTGAATGTATTGTAATAGCATCATCACGAGAAACAATTTTTCGTTCGTTGTCAATCAACATCAAGTTTTAAGGCGCTTGATAATTTTCAACTTGCCAATAGGAATACAAGTCGCATAATATTTATTATAATAAAGATTAGTAAACAGCGAAATAACATTGGAAATTCAATAAAAGTTCAAGCAAATATGTGTGTTTTTTCATCATAGTACCTTTCAAATATGTACGAAATAATAAGACTAGTGTTGGAGAAAAATATAAATTTAAAAAACCATTAGTGGAACTCGATTCAGCGATCCACCGGTTGAGGAACTTGAACGCTTACTACATAACCGCCGTCATCGTGTGCTTAGGGTCGCAACGCCTCGATACTTCTCTTGCGATTTTCTTGAAATCGCCTACGTAGTACGCCATACTGCTTGCACATTGTTTTGTCCTAATCGTCTATTAAAAGTATAGCCGGCCGGAGTAGCCGAGCCGTTCTAGGCGCTACAGTCTGGAACCGCGCGACCGGTACGGTCGCAGGTTCGAATCCTGCCTCGGGCATGGATGTGTGTGATGTCCTTCGGTTAGTTAGGTTTAAGTAGTTCTAAGTTCTAGGGGACTGATGATCTCAGAAGTTAAGTCCCATAGTGCTCACAGCCATTTTTATTAGAAGTATAGAAAGTCTTAAGTAAATCCATGATCTAACGCATGGCCTCCCCCTGGCAGCTGATGATGCGCTCGCATGACTGGTGCAAGTTAGCAAAATTATTTTACAAAGAAATGGAATTTTCCGCACTGTGCTGGTTTCATTGGTGGAAAACAAGCATAGAAGAGTTTCTACAACTACAGTCGGCTCACTTGATTTTCAGTGCAAACATACTCTGAGACTGGTTCTACATGTCACAACAGAGATAAATTATAAATTTTTCGTGTTCGATCTGATGTTCTGTCGCTCAAATGTCAGAACATCGGGTGGTGATGGTGGTCTTCGGAACAGAAAATTTCTCAGGGCTTTCACAGCACGCTTTAGAATTTTAACACCGCTATAAATTTGGAAGTGGGTCCTATTGATAAAGTACTAAAAGTAACTGTTGCTTTACATACTTATTTAATTACCGATATAGGTCGAACGTATGATCCTTGTGATTCTGTAGTTTGTGATATCACATGATATTAAGCAATTCATGTTGGCACAGCATCCACAGCCGGCTCCAGCGACTTTTGCCACCCCGTGCGGAAATTTCAAGCGCCGCCCTCTCCCTTGTATTTTCGGACATCATCAACCATTTTTACAATGGCATTCATCCATGACGTCTTAATTTCACATATCACACTTCCTCATACGTAGTTTTGACATGAATACGTCTTTAATACCAGAGACTGGTGTGGAGCAATGGTCAGAGAAACGGAAGTGAAATGTTTACTACATAATACATTGAGATATAGGCATCCTAACTGTAAAATTAATTGTACAACCAAAGGAAGTTATTTCACAAGCAGGGTCTGTAACTAATGCGTGTTCACTTTTCGCCGGATCGGCCGCCGTGGCAGAGCAGTTCTAGGCGCTTCAGTCCGAAACCGCGTTGCTGCTACGGTCGCAGGTTCGAATCCCGCCTCGGGCATGGATGTGTGTGATGTCCTTTAGTCAGTTAGGTTTAAGTAGTTCTAAGTCTAGGTGACAGATAACCTCAGATGTAAAGTCCCCTAGTGCTTAGAGCCATTTGAACCATTTTTCACTTTTCGTCGTTTCCTGACCAGCGAACAGCGTGCGGCGCAAGACATGTAACAAACAGCATACCTGAGTATTACACTGTCGACGGTATCGTCGCCGCTTCTACTGTACAAAATGGAAGATCATAGGACAGCGAGTGACTTGTATGTATGTGTTGAAAAAGGAGAGTGAAAATCGCCAGTGCCAAGTCAGTGTGTCCGCAGTACATACAGGAAAAACAGCTGCGGTCGAATATCGAGAAATTTTGAAAGCACTTTCATTTATTGCAGAGGAAAGTAACAATTACATTGTGTATAAAGTTATTGCAATGAAAACAGTATGAAACACGGCGGAACTGGAAAACAGTTCGTGCAATGCATTTTAATTGCTTCAGTCCAAAATAAGGTCTGACAGGTTTTCTGTAATAACTTTAATATTAATAGCTATTACTTCTGGCTTCAACACTGAGAAAATAGGGAATGAGGGAATACTTCAAAGAAGTTACAGAATTAGGTGAAAAAAGTAATTGAATTGATTGTGGCAAGAAATAGTGCAATGTAAATGGTATTAATAGCAAATCAAGTACAGGGATTAGTGGAGAAAACTGCCGTATTTCTTTCAGAGTGTAAACATCTCTTAAAAGCAACGTCTGGGTTAAAAAGAGTATGTTATGTGACGGGTAGTGCATAATTTACCTATTCTTTCTCTATTTCAAACTATTTTTCTCAGCTGTATTCTTATAGTTTATTGAAGGAATTTTCACGCCATTATATGTTGACATTTATCTTTATCTCTTTGTTACAAAGTTTTTCGCATAATGGGAGGGTGGGGAGGGCTCTCGAGCTGGTGTAAGTACATTTTAAGTTTATGTAGACGTCTAGTAAAAATAGTGGCCAACATTGGTTGTAGCAGTCTTTGCTACTTCGCAAGGCGCAACGAAAGTAACTAAGTCCAGCGCTTCCTTTGTCATCTGTTTTCACAATACCGTAGACAGCTTCCAGTAGGGAATTAGATTCTGTGAACGATTTGTATTTCCAACTTTTTCTCACACTTCTTCATTTATAAAAAACTGTCATTGGGTTGGTTAATTCCTCCTTTCGGAACTTTTCAAGCGTAGGATTTGGCCGCCCCCCCTCTCCGTCCCCCCTCCACCCGACCCCACGCCCTCCCCCAGGGCCGGTCTTGCGAACACCAGATAAATCGGTATGTTAGTAGTACGGAACTTTGTCTCTGTAAACATTCCACTTGATCATAAATATGTTGAAAAATTCATGACCTGCTTTATAAATGAGTGACAAGTTCCTGGGCGACAAAACATCGTGCATTAACAAAATAAAATCAGAATTAGTAAAATGAAACTACGAATGAAAGTTTTATACAAACAAATAAAGGCAACTATGATAGAGGTGTTGTATGTTGTTGTTGTTGTGGTCTTCAGTCCTGAGACTGGTTTGATGCAGCTCTCCATCCTAATCTATCCTGTGCAAGCTCCTTCATCTCCCAGTACCTACTGCAACCTACATCCTTCTGAATATGCTTAGTGTATTCATTTCTTGGTCTCTCTCTACGATTTTTACCCTCCACACTGCACTCCAATGCTGAATTTGTGATCCCTTGATCCCTCAGAACATGTCCTACCAACCGATCGCTTCTTCTAGTCAAGTTGTGCCACAAACTTCTCTTCTCCCCAATTCTATTCAATACCTCCTCATTAGTTATGTGATCTAACCATCTAATCTTGAGCATTCTTCTATTCTCTTCTGGTCCAAACTATTTATTGTCCATGTTTCACTTCCATACATGGCTACACTCCATACAAATTCTTTCAGAAACGACTTCCTGACACTTCAATCTTTACTCGATGTTAACAAATTTCTCTTCCTCAGAAACGCTTTCCTTCCCATTGCCAGTCTACATTTTATATCCTCTCTACTTCGACCATCATCAGTTATTTTGCTCCTCAAATAGCAAAACCCCTTTACTACTTTAAGTGTCTCATTTCCTAATCTAGTTCCCTCAGCATCACCCGACTTAATTCGACTGCATTCCATTATCTTCGTTTTGCTTTTGTTGATGTTCATCTTATATCCTCCTTTCAGGGCACTGCCCAATTCGTTCAACTGCTCTTCCAAGTCCTTTGCTATCTCTGACAGAATTACAATGTTATCGGCGAACCTCAAAGTTTTTATATATTCTCCATGGATTTTAATTCCTACTCTGAAATTTTCTATTGTTTCCTTTACTGCTTGCTCAATATACAGATAGAATAACATCGGGGAGAAGGTACAACCCTGTCTCACTTCCTTCCCAACCACTGCTTCCCTTTCATGCCCCTCGACTCTTATAACTGCCATCCGGTTTCTGCACAAATTATAAATAGCCTATCGCGCCCTATATTTTACCCTGCCACCTTTAGAATTTGAAAGAGAGTATTGTAGTCAACATTGTCAAAAGCTTTCTCTAAGCCTAAAAATGCTATAAACGTAGGTTTCCCTTTCCCTAATCTTCATTGTAAGATAAGTCGTAAGGTCAGTTTTGCCTCACGTGTTCCCATATTTCTACGGAATCCAAACTGATCTTCCCCGAGGTCGCCTTCTACCAGTTTTTCCATTCGTCTGTAAAGAATTCGTGTTAGTATTGTGCAGCTGTGACTTATTAAACTGATAGTTCGGTAATTTTCACATCTGTCAACACCTGCATTCTTTGGGATTGGAATTATTATATTCTTCTTGAAGTCTGAGGGTATTTCGCCTGTCTCGTACATCTTGCTCACCAGATGGTAGAGTTTTGTCAGGACTGGATTTCCCAAGGCTGTCAGTAGAGGTGTAACGAAATCAAATAATTTTTCAAAACCTACCTCACTTACTTTCCATTGTTCTAAATTAGTTGCAGACCACCTAGGTACCTCTTGCTCACAAAGACAGCTAAACAAATGAAAATACCACTGCATTGGTTTGTACACCTGGCATGCAGCAGTCTGTAATTTATAATTGCTTTCCACGTTTTATTCTTTCCCTGCGATTATTTGATCTCGGTGAATTTATCTTCTCAATTACTGCATCTGTCTCTACTACCGAATAAACTGCTTTATATGTAACATGAAGGTTATTCGCAGCATCTCTTTTCACTTTGTCATAACACGCCTTCTATTTGATATTCCGCAGGAAAGGCTGATTTTCATAACCACGAATAAAATCTTCCAGGAATTCGATGTTGATATGTGTCAGGTCGCTCGACATGACAGCTAAGAAAACTAATCTACTACTGACGCGTGCTTGAACAAGCCTCCCTATTCTTGGTGCACACACTTGCATGCTTGCACAAGCTTACATAATACACTCCTGGAAATTGAAATAAGAACACCGTGAATTCATTGTCCCAGGAAGGGGAAACTTTATTGACACATTCCTGGGGTCAGATACATAACATGATCACACTGACAGAACCACAGGCACATAGACACAGGCAACAGAGCATGCACGATGTCGGCACTAGTACAGTGTATATCCACCTTTCGCAGCAATGCAGGCTGCTATTCTCCCATGGAGACGATCGTAGAGATGCTGGATGTAGTCCTGTGGAACGGCTTGCCATGCCATTTCCACCTGGCGCCTCAGTTGGACCAGCGTTCGTGCTGGGCGTGCAGACCGCGTGAGACGACGCTTCATCCAGTCCCAAACATGCTCAATGGGGGACACATCCGGAGATCTTGCTGGCCAGGGTAGTTGACTTACACCTTCTAGAGCACGTTGGGTGGCACGGGATACATGCGGACGTGCATTGTCCTGTTGGAACAGCAAGTTCCCTTGCCGGTCTAGGAATGGTAGAACGATGGGTTCGATGACGGTTTGGATGTACCGTGCACTATTCAGTGTTCCCTCGACGATCACCAGAGGTGTACGGCCAGTGTAGGAGATCGCTCCCCACACCATGATGCCGGGTGTTGGCCCTGTGTGCCTCGGTCGTATGCAGTCCTGATTGTGGCGCTCACCTGCACGGCGCCAAACACGCATACGACCATCATTGGCACCAAGGCAGAAGCGACTGTCATCGCTGAGGACGACACGTCTCCATTCGTCCCTCCATTCACGCCTGTCACGACACCACTGGAGGCGGGCTGCACGATGTTGGCGCGTGAGCGGAAGACGGCCTAACGGTCTGCGGGATCGTAGCCCAGCTTCATGGAGACGGTTGCGAATGGTCCTCGCCGATACCCCAGGAGCAACAGTGTCCCTAATTTGCTGGGAAGTGGCGGTGCGGTCCCCTACGGCACTACGTAGGATCCTACGGTCTTGACGTGCATCCGTGCGTCGCTGCGGTCCGGTCCCAGGTCGACGGGCACGTGCACCTTCCGCCGACCACTGGCGACAACATCGATGTACTGTGGAGACCTCACGCCCCACGTGATGAGCAATTCGGCGGTACATCCACCCGGCCTCCCGCATGCCCACTATACGCCCTCGCTCAAAGTCCGTCAACTGCACATACGGTTCACGTCCACGCTGTCGCGGCATGCTACAAGTGTTAAAGACTGCGATGGAGCTCCGTATGCCACGGCAAACTGGCTGACACTGACGGCGGCGGTGCACAAATGCTGCGCAGCTAGCGCCATTCGACGGCCAACACCACCGTTCCTGGTGTGTCCGCTGTGCCGTGCGTGTGATCATTGCTTGTACAGCCCTCTCGCAGTGTCCGGAGCAAGTATGGTGGGTCTGACACACCGGTGTCAAAGTGTTCTTTTTTCCATTTCCAGGAGTGTAGAAAATCGACAAAGCATCGTATACAGTCCTGATACTTGCGCAAATTTATCGCACTCACGCGCAGGCATCCTTCTGTAAAACTCTTGCGCATGGGTGCCTGTCAAGCATGCAGTTACGTGTTTGGCCATCTTAATAGTGACTTGATAGAAGCTCCACATTGTCATCTGCAAACGCAGATGAACACATGCGTACGACATTTTTGCACGCTGTTACCTAGTTACCTAATCTATTTAAGATTATATTCCTTCCTTTCCTAGTGTTTGGCGTCGTTGGCTACAAACTTGGTGACCCTTGGTTCAATTCCAGAAGATAAATTCGGTTTTTTCTGGGTGAGTGTCTTTCGTTTATGACTGACACCAAACTCAGAGCTCTAAAGTATGTTTTAATAACCTGAATTTCAGAACAATGTTTTGTTAAAAAAAACTCATGGTATCGTGTAAGTTTTCAAAGATCGTAACTTGTGATTTTTATGGAGGTTGGACTGGGGAGGGAAGAAGTTGTATGAATGAAGAGATGCGGGTTTCGGCTCCTAACATTTAATAAATTTAGCACTGATCCACGTTAAATTATCTAAAGATGGAGGATTAATACTCCAAAATTGAAAACTTAATATCGACACTCTCGCAGAGGGTACATCATTTACTGCATTTTATAACTGCCACATACGCGCAGACTATGCGTTACAACATGAATGAGCTTAAAAATTTGCCCAAGGGTTGTGAAACGTGTTAAATCAGTTGGATTTCGTTAAAAAAAGTCCAGACATGGCTCATAAATTCGTTTTTTGGTCAACATACCACTAACGCGGTATTCATCTTGCACAAAGCTATATCATAGTTAATTCCTCATGCAAAATAAGCCGAACTAGATCGTTTGAAATGCCTGTACCGTCAGCTATTTAAAATACCTTTAATTGTTGAGACCGGATTGGTGCACTTTCTTGATATCTCCAACATAAATTGCTTTTTTAAAACCCGCCCTCCCCACCTCATTTGGATCCTCATAAAGACAACTGCGGCTACGTTTGAATTCTTAATCATTTTAATGGAGGACCCATGCTCTAGAAGCCTAAGCCAAATTTTGGTGTACTGTGTGACTGTGAAGACTTAGCATAGTGTTAATCGGCTCCAGAAAAGGAATGAGACAAGATCGAAATGAAAGAGAAACACTCGAAGTAAGCATAGCTGTTCAGCACAGTTCGATGTGGCTTCCATTTGTTGCCCTGCACACATCTAAACGATATTCTAGTTCCCACAATGAAATTTTCACTTTACAGTGGAGTGTGCGCTGATACGGAACTTCCTGGCAGATTAACACTGTGTGCCGGATGCTGGACTCGAACTCGGGACCTTTACCTTTCGTGGACAAGTGCTCTACCGACTGAGCTGCCCAAGCACGACTCACGGCCCGTCATCAAACCTTTAATTCCGCCAGTAACTCGTCTCCCACCTTGTCCAAGTTTCGCAGGAGAACTTCTGTGCAGTTTGGAATGTAGCAGACGAGATACTGGCTGAATTAAAGCTGTCAGGGCGGGTCGTGAGTTGTGCTTGGATAGCTCAGTCGGTAGAGCACTTGCCTACAAAAGGCAAAGGTCCCGAGTTCGAATCTCGGTCCGGCACACAGTGTTAATCTGCTTGGAAGTTTCGATATTCTAGTTCTTCTCACTCACGTGCGAGGACATCTGGTGTAAAAGAGTGAACAGCGTCAGCGATTCTGTTTCAAATGATTAATGTCATTGATATGTTCACTTCACATACGTTGGTGCAAATAACCCCAAAAGTAAAAGTCTTACGGTGTTAGGTCCAGGGATCGTGGTGGCCATGACTTCAAACCACTCCTTTCTATCGTCCGCTGAGGAAATTTTGTATCCAGGAACTCGCGAACATTGATGGTGTAGTGTGTAGGAGCGCTGTGTTATTGAAAGATGACACCTTCTGGGAACTGTGGCACTCTAAGCAATTACAACATGACAAGATAGTTGTCTGACGTCACAGTCTGCTCCGCAAATAAAAATGGACGTACAATTTTATCATGCATCATTTCACCTTAGGGGTCTTACGTCCGTACTCAGTATAGACACCAGGATTTTAAGAAGCCCATATTCTGATGTTATAGCGATGAATAGAACGACAGACATTAAATGTAGCATCATTTCCTAAACACAATCTTCTTCATAAATGGTTCATCACAGTCGTTAAGCATATCTGTAACAACCTCGAATCGTTTGGGTCTATCAGTCGATTCGATAGCGTGCAGGTGTAGTATTTTTTAGGTCTAATTCTAATTCTCGAGCACACGCACGCACTGATTTTGTGGGGCTCCTTATGTAGTTATCCCACATAGCTCTTACAGAGTCGTCACGTACTGGAGGCCTACCAGTACGGGGTTGTCCAACAAACAGTCGGTATCCTTTAACTGCTTATCCCAACCATTAATGTTACTTCTATGTGGTGGCTCTTCGTTGTACACGCGACAGCATTCACGTTGAACATTGGTTACGGATTCGAATTTACCAAGCCACAGAGCATAATGAACGTTCCTCTGAACCGCCCACATTTAGACTGACGTAACCTGGTATGCTGTTGTCACACGACTCGTTGTGATGCATCATTTTCGCACGCATACCATTGAACAGCATTGTACAGAAACTTTTTGCAGTACTGTCCAATGCAGGACAAATTTCAAACTTTCGTTTCGTTTCGTTTCTGTTAGCTACAGCAACGGTTCATTTCTACACCATGACTCTAGGGATGCACTATATTTCTGTTCTCGATAAATCCTTCAAAGTAATGACTGATTTTTTGGCCGTAATCTGCTCCGGAGTATCCACTGGAACTAAACTTGGACGACTATTTTAAAACAATTCTGCTGACTAATACTTGACTTGAATGATTCCTAAATACGTACCAACACACCAAGAACGTAATTTATAACATCAGCATCATCTCCTCTGCGCCAAGCGGAGAAATTTTTACCTTGCCCTCGTAGTGAAGCGGAGGCTGCAAAACATTCGGTTTTCGGATTTTTAGAATGGTTTCTAAAGAGCGGATTTGGTGGAAAAATAGGCAATACATATTTTTGCGCAACTTTTTGCGTCCTTATTTTGGGGTAATAAATGGTTCTGAGCACAATGGGACTTATCATCTGTGGTCATCAGTCCCCTAGAACTTAGAAATACTTAAACCTAACTAATCTATGGACATCACACACATCCATGCCCGAGGCAGGATTCGAACCTGCGACCGTAGCGGTCACGCTGTTCCAGACTGAAGCGTCTAGAACCGCACGGCCACACCGGCCGGCTTTGGGGCAATACTCTCACAATAAATTTGAAATTTGTTTCGAAATTCCTCATACTGTTCTCTAATTATCAAATGTATACTACGCCCGTATCAAGTGATAACAAACTGTTTGTGGCTTAGATTTCGAATGAGAAGTTGTCACAACTATGCCTGCAAATTTTAAGCAATCTCTGTATTGAAATAACAGTTTTATTGTTTATAGTTCGAAGCGCCGGAGTAGTCGCAGGTTATATCTGGACAATATTTCTATGAATTTTTGTTTTTAAAATAGTAACAGCTGCATTTAAAAAAGTGGCACTGTGTCCCCGTTTCTGCTACCACACCTTGACTTTATAAAAATAAATTGAAGACGCCGGATGTAGCTGAAGATTATTGATAGTTATGATCATAGTGATGACTTTTATAACTGGTATCGGCAGGTAAAAAGTCATTTTCAGATCTATATCACTTTTAGTTAAATCTTTAACGTATCAATTCAGCTGTATGAATGTATGACGTCGACAGTTTGCAGCTGCGGAATGACAGTATATACAAGGTGTATCATAATTAACGGCGCAAACGCATACAGTTGAAAGTACGCGATACTAGAAGCAAAAAGCTTCACTAAACATAGGGTCGAAAATGCGTACCTTAAGACCTACGAGCAATTTTTCGTCTTCGATACTGTGAAGAGAATCTCTCCTACTGCAAGCACTTTGTTTTCCATATTTTGGGAAGTGATAATATGGACCAAACAAGGAAAAAAGTCCATTAAACATGTGCTCTAAAATGCATACCTTTAGAGCTATGATCAGTTGTCCATTAGAAGAGTTGCATTCCAAAGTACCGAAGATGAACAAGTGCTCATAACTTTTAAAGAATGCATTTTAGAGCACATGTTTACTGGACATTTTTTCTTCTTTGATCCATATTATCACTTCCGAAAATATGGAAAGCAAAGAGATTGCAGTAGAAGAGATTTGCTTCACAGTATCGAAGATGAAAAATTGCTTGTAGATCTTAAGGTATGCATTTTCAACTCAATATTTACTGAGACACTTTTGCTTCTAGTATCGTGTACTTTCAGCTGTTTGCGTTTACGCCATTAATTATTATACGCCCTCTATTTGACAAACATGAAAAAGAACCTGCAAACGGTTAACATTCGAAACCGGCCGTAAAACGTAATTAATGTTGTTAAGACTTCATGTTTAATTACAAAAAAAAAATGGTGGCTAGGTGGTTGATTTGGGGAAGGGGACCAAACAGCGAGGTCATCGGATGAGGGAAGGATGGTGAAGGAAGTCAGCCGTGTCTTTTCAAAGGAACCATCCCGGCATTTGCCTGAAGCGATTTAGGGAAATCAAGGAAAACCTAAATCAGGATGATCGGACGCGGATTTGAACCGTCTTCCTCCCGAATGCGAGTCCAATGAGCCCAGCGTGCCAACTCTTTCGGTCAAAAAAATGACCGCTGTCTTTCTCGATTAGACATATGCCGATCTTCATCCTAGGGACTTTTCTATGTTCTTCTTTCTTCGGTTGAAAGCTACTTATTTTTGTGTGCCACCATTTGCGTGTCATTTTTCAAATTCAGTCTCTTTGGCAAAGTGAATAGTTTGATATAGTGTGGGCAGAGGTAGGGACCACTTCGTATATCCATGACCTGTGGTAGCTGTCGTACTCACAAATGATTATATATAACGTTAGTATAGCTGCAAGATCCAACATACTAGTTAAATCTTGCATGTCCAGAAAAAAAATTGTTTGGATTTGCGTTTCAAACAAGTGTTAACTGGAATAATGATGAAATTCACATCATCAGACCTACGCGAAAAAATTTTTGAGTCATATTTCATAAAATTTCTTTGAAGCTGTACAATTAGGCATGAGAGAGAGAAAACTTGTATTTTGTAGAAAGGAATTGACCCAGATATCGTCTGCCTGTTTTGTCAGATATGCATGTCTGGGGAAAGTTGTACGTCTTCTCTCAATGTACATTGTCTTAAAAATTTAATAACCTTTGTGTGTTTTGCATCTTTAGCAACACACTGCCGCTATAGCGAACAACCGCCTCTTGTTCTGTCACCTTTCATGTTGCCGTGCTCTACTGACCCTAGGAAAATGCAGATTGAAATAAATGTTTTGGCCTCGATTATTAAACAGAATGCTAGATCAATAATCGTCCATTTTGATACACAGTTCCCTGAACTAAAGGGAAATTTTCCGCCATCACCAAGTTAACTTCCATCTGTTTTCGACTGTTTGCCTAAGATAGCAATGTTAAAGTCAGAAGGTATTTATTTCGCTGTACGCATTTTCAGGGCGAATAAAAGCCACAGCGAAAAACAAATAAGTTGTTCGCAGTTTTACGAACAGAAGCGGTACCAGTTTTTAGCAGGTAAAGAAAGCCGCGCACAGCTCCTCGAGGGCGGTTTACACACGCTCTTAAGTTCTATTCACTTAGGAGGAAATGGTTTAGATAGCAGCTGCAGTTACATGAAGCTAATACGAACGTCACAGGAAAACACGAGGCTTCCACTTTCTGTATATGCGTGACATAAACACTGTTCGTTCTTAAGTACAATGGTCACTACTACGACTTTTCAGTACAACTTTAATTAATTCAGTGTTTCACAATAGTTGTGAGTAGAATTGCGCTCTACTGAAGTGAAGTTTCGGTAGTTTTACTACAGCATATAAATGACGTAGTAAATGGTGAGATTACTGGTAGCAATCGTACGGGAAAAAAACAAATTCATAATTAAGACAGGAACTGGGAGCCGACGACTTTTTATTTTTTTGGTTGTTTGTTTTACGCATAATTAGAACCGCACATCATTCACTGTTGGCCCAATGTGTACTTTATATCTTTACAGAATATAAATTGCATTTTATAAGTATTAAAAATTAGTTAAGCGTGTGTAACGTCTGCTCTCTTATGCAACCAAAGCAATTAATTTTGATGCAAACCCAGTTTACATGCATATGCATAAAGATCATTATAATTATTATAGTTTTTACTTAGTATAATGTCCTTTACAATGATCAAAGGCAAAAGTTTGTAATTATTTATAAATACGAAAGTTGTTTATAAATAACAGTAACATGTTGTATGTAAACTTGACGAAGTATTGAAGCGATGATTGATATACGAGGGTTATTCGGAAAGCAAGAAACGATCGGTCGCAAAATGGAAACCACAGTGGAAATCTGATGTAGTTTTGCACAGATGTGTAGGGCAGTGTCTGTAGTATGGCCGTCGATCGCATTACGTCGTTCTTTTTAGTTCTGAGTACACAGGGAGCACATAAAGATACCTAGAACAATAGTGCCTTCCGCCAGATACGAGGGACTCGTGAGAAATTCCGCCTGAAGCTGTGCAGCCAACATTAGATAACTTTCGTGCATTTTCTTCTTAAAAACAATTCTCAGCTGTATTCTGAAGGGTCAATAAAGATGCTCCTTCATCGTTTTCAACTGGAAATGTTTTATTACCCACAATACAGCCCGTAATTGTCTCTGCTCACATGAACCGCTGTTATGAAGACAACATTTTGGCACAGACGACGAGCTGTAGGCCAGCGTAGAGAATTGGGGGAAAGCTCTGGCGGCTGCCTTCTATAACGGGGTTATTGAAAAGTTGGTACAACGCTACAACAAACGTCTGTCGGATCGGCGACTATGAATATAAGTAGCTGGAAGTTGTAGCTAACTGTTACAAATAAAACAGTTTTGATTTTCACTCTGGTTTCCATTTCGCGACATATCATTCCTTTTTTTCCGAATAGCCCTCGTATTTTTGTTTTGCTGTCTTCTTTCAATTTTCTCTTCTTTTGAAGAAAATGCATTTTCTTGCACTGTCATAAACCTGAATTGTTATTTTATTTTTACATCATCATCCCTCTTGTAATGTTGATGCATTAATTTGTTCTGAAAGCGGTGCTGATATTCAAGACAATAAAAGCGGGTTAAAAGCTGTGAGGTATCTGGGGAAGTTAACCTTGCATTACTGAGCAACTGTTTCACCAGGTATCCAGTCTAGCTTACCAAATTCCCAACTAGACTAACATTAATTATAATCTTTTAGTAGTCATCTTACGATAACAGTTGATATACACTCCTGGAAATGGAAAAAAGAACACATTGACACCGGTGTGTCAGACCCACCATACTTGCTCCAGACACTGCGAGAGGGCTGTACAAGCAATGATCATACGCACGGCACAGCGGACACACCAGGAACCGCGTTGTTGGCCGTCGAATGGCGCTAGCTGCGCAGCATTTGTGCACCGCCGCCGTCAGTGTCAGCCAGTTTGCCGTGGCATACGGAGCTCCATCGCAGTCTTTAACACTGGTAGCATGCCGCGACAGCGTGGACGTGGACCGTATGTGCAGTTGACGGACTTTGAGGGAGGGCGTATATTGGGCACGCGGGAGGCCGGGTGGACGTACCGCCGAATTGCTCAACACGTGGGGCGTGAGGTCTCCACAGTACATAGATGTTGTCGCCAGTGGTCGGAGGAAGGTGCACGTGCCCGTCGACCTGGGACCGGACCGCAGCGACGCAAGGATGCACGCCAAGACCGTAGGATCCTACGCAGTGCCATAGGGGACCGCACCGCCACTTCCCAGCAAATTAGGGACACTGTTGCTCCTGGGGTATCGGCGAGGACCATTCGCAACCGTCTCCATGAAGCTGGGCTACGGTCCCGCACACCGTTAGGCCGTCTTCCGCTCACGCCCCAACATCGTGCAGCCCGCCTCCAGTAGTGTCGCGACAGGCGTGAATGGAGGGACGAATGGAGACGTGTCGTCTTCAGCGATGAGAGTCGCTTTTGCCTTGGTGCCAATGATGGTCGTATGCGTGTTTGGCGCCGTGCAGGTGAGCGCCACAATCAGGACTGCATACGACCGAGGCACACAGGGCCAACACCCGGCATCATGATGTGGGGAGCGATCTCCTACACTGGCCGTACACCTCTTGTGATCGTCGAGAGGACACTGAATAGTGAACGGTACATCCAAACCGTCATCGAACCCATCGTTCTACCACTCCTAGACCGGCAAAGGAACTTGCTGTTCCAACAGGACAATGCACGTCCGCATGTATCCCGTGCCATCCAACGTGCTCTAGAAGGTGTAAGTCAACTACCCTGGCCAGCAAGATCTCCGGATCTGTCCCCCATTGAGCATGTTTGGGACTGGATGAAGCGTCGTCTCACGCGGTCTGCACGTCCAGCACGAACGCTGGTCCAACTGAGGCACCTGGTGGAAATGGCATGGCAAGCCGTTCCACAGGACTACATCCAGCATCTCTACGATCGTCTCCATGGGAGAATAGCAGTCTGCATTGCTCCGAAAGGTGGATATACACTGTACTAGTGCCGACATTGTGCATGCTCTGTTGCCTGTGTCTATGTGCCTGTGGTTCTGTCAGTGTGATCATGTGATGTATCTGACCCCAGGAATGTGTCAATAAAGTTTCCCCTTCCTGGGACAATGAATTCACGGTGTTCTTATTTCAATTTCCAGGAGTGTATATATATAAAGACAATTTAAATAAAAAGAAATAAATCAGTTTATATTTGGACATTTATTTTAACATTGATCATTGTTCCGTTAAAATTTCAGCATATTAAACTTGACTCATAACTAAACTGGTACGTTATTTAGGATTGTGAAAAAGTGAGTTTCTAATCTTACGGAACACATCAAATATGGAGCCAAGATTGGGAGACTGCATACAACACTGCATTCATAAAATAACACATGAAGAACGTTGAAACATATGCAAGAGGAAATTAACTGCAACCAACCGATTCAATTTCCACCCAAAGAAGTTACGTTCGTAGCGCAATTCTGTCCGTCACGAAATTACCACACACTGGTATACTAAATTCGTACTAACTCTCTGTGAAATCTTGCCGGAAAGAATAGCTGAGGGCTACTTTGATGATTACACTACATGCTTCACGTGGTCAACTTGGTTTACACAAAGAGTGTAACTCCAGAATAATTTTGATAATTAAAATAAATTACATCGAAACACAAATTATAAAAGAAAAACCTCGAACTGGTTCCTATCGTCTTACTATTAACCTGATTGGTCAAACAATTGTATAAGCACGTGGTACTGGTCTCACAAAGTACACCCAACGTGGGTTGAGCATAAAGAAAAGTTACTATATTGAAAAAAAATTGTCAAGACGAGACGTTATAATCTCACGCACATTCACATTTAAGATTGATGATCTTACAGTTACGGATCATCCACACGTGGTTCCACTTTACTCACAAAGTAGTGACAAAGCAACGACTGGAAGATATTCTGAACTTCAGACTCGAATTACACTGTATTGCAATTTAAGATAACATTAGATGTTTTAGATCTATACCTGAAATAAAGGTGACTAAATTTTCAGTTAGGCTGAACTTAAGAAATCCATTGTCCTATGGCCTTAGCAGAGACGGCTTAGCCGGAGGTCTTACCACTTCAGACGCTCGCTGCGGACAGACTGCCTGGGCCCCTACCGAGGGTGCTTAACAGATACAAACGGAAGTGACCAGAGAGGCAGCTTCCTATACCAACATGACAAGGGACGGACAGGACCATACTAAGAATAGAAACCTCTTTGCTTTTAGAAAGCGTAGCTACCTGTTCCGACGTTGGTCCTAGTGTTCTCTAGCAGACAGGCTTGTCTGCCACCATCATGCATGCAACTAGAAATACAATTGCTCATTCATCCTTTCACACAGAAGGGAAGGGAGATGACAATATCTTATCACATACAGTATATAAAAGAAAGCGGATGTAGGTTCCGTATGAGACTGTGTGACATGAATTACATATAAACTGTGTTTTAAAGTGTAGTAATGAGACAGATCGTTCTTGATTATGTGTAAAAGTAAAACGTCCCACTGCTCAGTCTCCTCCCAGAACGTTCCACTGCTCAGTCTTCTCCCAGATAGTCAGAAACACCACAGTAAATTTAGAAGTGGAATGTATGCCGTAAATGACAACAGTTTTAAAAAATTAACATGACAGGTATCCAACAGAGACCATTCACTCTGTTTCGCACTACAAATCAATAATTTTCGAATAAAAACTGAATTAAATAAAATGGTTCAAACTGCTCTGGGCACTATGCGACTTAACTTCTGAGGTCATCAGTCGCCCAGAACTTAGAACTAATTAAACCTAACTAACATAAGGGCATCACACACATCCATGCCCGAGGCAGGATTCGAACCTGCGATCGTAGCGGTCGCTCGGTTCCAGACTATAGAGCCTAGACCCGCACGGCCACTCCGGCCGGCAACTGAATTAAACACTGACAGTTTCGATTTCGCTATAAATTGTGTTTATTTTAAAGTAACAGACAGGAGGTTAAATAAGAAGAAAAAAAAATGTTTGTTGTATTACTGTACATGGCCCTTAATATATCGTCAATCCGTTTTTAGGAGGTTCAACACTTATGGTTTCGAGGGGAGTCTAGTAATGCACTGACGTAAACAAAGCGATCGATATGAGGTAAAGCCCATTAGGTATGCTACACACCGATGATACATGTGATGCGGGTGTGGGCTTAACTGACCGAGGTTATTAGTAATACTACCGTAGTCTACACTTACTTTCGATATACTACGTAGTTTTACAACTCAAGTTGTGAGCTATTTGGGGCAGTGGTTGTGACTCACCCGCCATCTGACTGTTTTCTGATGATTGCTTAATTTACGTAAGAAAAAATCAGGAAGGGTTTCTTCCGCACCATTGTCCAACTAAGCAAGCGCTCCATCTCTAATGATTCATTCGGTCAACGGGAAATTAAATTTCAACATTTCCTCCTTTATTTCAAAGTAGTTTCCACCACACTTTGTACATTTGTTGTTGTTGTTGTTGTTGTTGTTCTGGTCTTCAATCTGTAGCTAGAGCCCTCCACGTTAGTCGGTTCTGTGCAAGCCTCTTCGTCTCTGAGTAACTAATCCAACCTACACCAATTTCAAACTGTTTGCTGCACCCAGGCATTGGTCTCCCACTGCATACTCCCCTCCATTACCAACTTGGTGGCCGAGCGGTTCGAGGTGCTGCGGTCTGGAACCGCGCTACCGCTACGGTCGCGGGTTCGAATCCTGCCTCGAGCATGGATGTTTGTGATGTCCTTAGGTAAGTTAGGTTTAAGTAGTTCTAAGTTCTAGGGGACTGATGACCTCAGAAGTTAAGTCCCATAGTGCTCAGAGCCATTTGAACCATGATTGCTTCAATTTGTTTGGTGCTCCGAGGGATGACTCGAACTTCCGACGGGGGAAGCCGCGCTAACCGTGGCAAGGCGCCGCAGACCGCACAGCTATGCCGCGCGGCATGGTTGCTTGAAGTCTCGGGATGTATCCCGTCAACCGATCTCTTCTCTTAGTCAAATTACGCCATAAATTTCTTTCCTCCCAAATTAGATTTGGTACCTCTTGATTAGTTACCCGAACTACCCATCAGCATTCTTCGCTAGCTCCCCATTTCAGAAGCTTTTATTCCCTTCTTCATGTGCTGTTTGTCGTACACGTTTAGCTTCCGTAAAATGTTGCCAATTTCAAATTCTCTCAAAAAATAGTTTATAATACATTTGTGTTAGATATTAAGATATTTATCTCTTTCAGAAATTATCATCTTCCTCTAGCCAGTGTGCCTTTGATATCTTTTCCACTTTGACCATCGGCAGTCAACTTACTCCAAAAACAGTAAAACTCGTTTACTGCTTACGTTTTCTCGTTTCCTAACTAAATTCCTTGGGCATGACATGAGTTGATTTGCTTACATTTTACTACCCTTGTTTTATTTCTGCTGATGTTTATCTTGTAACCTCTTTTTCAAGATAGAACCCATTCCATCCAACTGATCTCCCAAGTCCTTTACCCTGTTTGACTGAATTGCAATGTCATCGACAAACTTCGTATTATTTATACTGACGAGCTAAAACAATATGACTTGCTGCTTAATAGCTTGTTTGTTCGTTTTTGGAGCGAAATGGATAACTGATTCTGCGTATCACGGATCCGACAGTTTGTTGGTAGGCTAGTGGAGGTATGTGGCATTATATGTCTATGTACAGGTCACATAATTCGTGTAAATAACGGACCGCTGATTCACGTACACGGAGATGGGTTGCATAGGATTTATATCAGGTGAATTTGGTCGCCGAGACATCAACGTAAGTTCACTATAGAGGTCCTCAAACCACTATATCACGGTTCTGGCTCCGAGACACGGACAGTTATACTGCTGAAAATGACATCGCAGTAGGGGAAGACATCAAGCGAGAAGCCATACAGGTGGCTCGCAGCTGACAGCATGTCTCCTATTACTACCACAGGTCCCATGGAAGTGCAAGAGAATGTCTCCCATAGCATAATACCGCTGCCACCAGCTTGCGTGCGTGGCGCGCTGCTCGTTTCGAGCTGCCGTTCACCTCGGTGACGGCGTTTACGGAGACTATCATCGACCTACTGCACCAAAAATGTGATTCATCCGAAGACCCGACACGTTTACATTGATCGACGGTCGACTCCCGATGGTCCCCGGCCCACTGTAATCGTAACTGACGAGGCCGTTGTGTCAACATGTGAACACACAGGGATAATCTGCTGCGGAGCTTCGTGTTCAACAACGTACGATGAACGGCGTGCTCCACCATTGTGTTCTTTCGGAAGAGGTGCCGCAGATCACCATCTATCCTACTTTACAGAGCAGCCAAGCCTCCGAATCCCACATAATATGGAGCGTCGAGGGCATCCGATCACTTAGCTCTGGTGGTAGTTTCACTGTCCGCCTACTTCGTCCTGTAGATGCTCACGATAGTAACACGTTAGCATTCGACCAACTTCGCCGTTTGCGAGATACTTGTTCACAGGCTTTGCGTAATAATAACGTATCATTTGACAAAGTCGCTTATCTCAGTCGTTTTCCCCATTTGCATCCCATATAATCGCGGGGTTGTCCCCATCCGTCTCCATTGCGCTTACATACTTTTCATAGCGCGTCACGTGCACACACCGTCACTATGCAGGCCCCACCTCGCGGTAGGCAGTGCTCATAATGTTTTTACTGATTAGTGTATTTCTTAGTTGCCGTATGTCCGTGGTCGAAGAAATTTTTCGGTTCCTGAAGTTTTGTCCAGAGCCGCGCTGGACATCTTCAAAGGTGCTCCTGGCCACGGTAAGTCTTGCCGTTTCGTCATCACCCTCCATCGACGATACCTTGTAAGCGGGGTCATCTTCATTCGTATCACTGTTAGACGTCTCCATTTCCTCCTTCGTAGACATGCAGTCGGCAAGACTCGGTGTTGCCAAGAGCACCTCCGAAGACGTGCAGCGCAGCTGTGAGAGAAACTTCTGGAACCGATATGTTTCTTCAATCACGCTCTTACAACCCGGATGACTCATGAGCAACTATGACATCTGGTCGTGAAAGCATTCACTATTTATTTCTTCTTCCTGTCAGCAGCTCGTAATCTTGAGGTTAGCGTCGTTGATCCTCGATCGCTGGGTTAAGGTTTCGATTCCCCTCCAGGTCTAGGATTTTTTCCGCTCGTGTGTGTGTGTGTGTGTGTGTGTGTGTGTGTGTGTGTGTGTGTGTGTAAGTGTGTGTGACCACCAAGGCGCAGCTCACCGAAATGACGTCAAATAAAAACTCACACTGGGTGGCCGACAATCCCAGATGGGACTCCTGGCCAGATGCCATACGTACATACCATTTCCGCGAACTCTCTTCCAGATTTCTCTTGCATTTCATTTACTGCTAACTAAATACAGAGAGTGAATAACATTGGGGATAAGCGACAATAATTACGTCTCCCCTCCCCCCCCCCCCTTTCTCAATAACTGCTTCCCTTGTGTATCCTTCGCACCGTAGCTGCATTCTGGTTTCTGTAAAAGCTGTAGATAACCTTTCGCTACCTGCAGTCCATTACATGCAAAATAATCCACACAGCCTAGCGAGGTGTCCAGTTCTCGCAGAGAGAAATAATATATCCCTTGGAGAATTAATTTTCATGATTTGAAACTTCCTGACATATTAAAATGGCGTGTTGTTCTGGGAAGTAAAGCTGTGAAGGTGGTTCTCGCTCGGGCCTGGGCATTTAAGCCGGTAGAGCACTTGCCTGCAAAAGACAAACGAAGATTTAAAATGCAAACGTTCCAAGTGCCGCCGACTGGATTGGCCGAGCGGTTCTAGGAGCTACAGTTTGGAACTGCGCGACAGGGGTGGTCGCAGGTTCGAATCCTGCCTCGGGCATGGATTGTGTGATGTCCATAGGTTAGTTAGGTTTAAGTAGTTCTAAGTTCTAGGGGACTGATGACCTCAGAAGTTAAGTCCCATAGTGCTCAGAGCCATTTTGAACGTTCCAAATGCCAAATATCACATCTGTGAGGAGAATCAAAAAACAACCACCTGTTTTTGTTCATCACTTATTTGTATCTAAAGACTTGAGGGGGTATTCTGATACCATAGAATTATGTACTTTAATCACCTCATCGCTGAAATAAATGAGGGAAATTCTAAACTAATGTATAAAAAATGTTCCAAGTGACAGACCGGATCTAGCAAGGGAAATTCCCCATCGAACACACCTAAGATTTAGTGGTACAAGGACCCAGTGGACAGTCCGTCAACAACTGAACTGAGATTAAGCATGAAAACAGGAAGTAGGTGTGCTGAACTATGAATAAAAGGCAAAATAGAAACACTGAACGGTCCAAGCACAAGAAGTGCAACATGAGCAGTGTGTAAGAGCTACGTCGTCGTGGCTAAGTGGTCACGGTCTTGGACTCCAAAGTGCACGAGCCATGTTCAAAGCTCTCTCGTGCCAATTTTTTTTTCTTTTTCCTTTTTATCGCTGCATTCAAATTTGTGGCTGTGTCATGCCGTAACGTCCGTTTGCGAGATGTAAGGAAGGGACCTATAATGAAAGTTCATTCCGCGCAATACTCGATTAGCTTTCGAATGGGAACCGCAAACGTTTGATGACAAGGTGACAAATCACCCAAATCCACCGGAAAACATGTTTGATGTGTCATACACGACATTAGTGACAGTACATGTCATATGACAGGGAACTCTCACCGACGCACCTAATTTGTACGCTTGGTGAGTGAGATATGCCTCCTTTTCTGTTTTAGGTGTTTATATGAATGTGAATCTGCACCCACCAGTGTAGCTGCACTCGGGTAGGCGCGCCGTCCCCGGATCTAACACGCCCACCAGATTAAGGACGAAGGCCGGTATGCCAGCCAGCCTGGATGTGGTTTTTAGGCGGTTTTCCACATTCCACTAAGTGAATAGCGGGCTGGTCCCCACCTTCCGCCTCAGTTGCACGACTCGTAGACATTTGAAAGCGTTCGCACTATTTCATGGCTTACACTCGACACAGACAGCTGGGGTGTAGAAATTCCGTCCCGGTTTTTTTTTTTTTTTGGGTGGTTACAAGGCCGACCCCATGTAGGAGCAGGACAAAGACCCAAAGAAAATGATGATATGAATGCGGTTCAAATGGCTCTGAGCACTATGGGACTTAACATCTGAGGTCATCAGTCGCCTAGAAGTTAGAGCTACTTAAACCAAACTAACCTAAGAACATCACACACATCCATGCCCGAGGCAGGATTCGAACCTGCGACTATAGCGGTCGCGCGGTTCCAGACTGAAGCGCCTAGAACCGCTCGGCCACCAGCGGCCGGCTGATACGAATGTGAATGAGATCATTCCCAAGAAAACGATGAAAACATAATAGTCTGTCAGATAAGCTTCAGCACATGAATATAACAGTTCCACAATCAGTGTTTCTCTGTGCTCGGCGCTACAGTCTGGAACCGGGAGACCGCTACGGTCGCAGGTTCGAATCCTGCCTCGGGCATGGATGTGTGTGATGTCCTTAGGTTAGTTAGGTTTAAGTAGTTTTAAGTGCTAGGGGACTGATGACCTCAGACGTTAAGTCCCATAGTGCTCAGAGCCATTTTGATTTCTCTGTGCTCGATCAAAACATATATTTTTAACGTTTTTGAAATTTCGTTCCGTTTTGGAAGTTTTGACTCCTGCATTCCCTTATTGTAACACAGTTCACACACATTTGTGTGTTGTTTTCATTTCTGTGAGACGTTTATGCGGTATTCTGCCTGCTCCAACTATTCATCTTATTTACTTAAGTCGGTAATGCATTCTTACTACATAACTCATATTCTACAACGAATTTAAAGAGTGACAACTGCCAAGACTACATAAAGAGAACAAACGTTTCAGTCACCGGACAGACAGTTCATAGTGTTGTGGAAAAAAGAAATTTAAAAAAAATTGCACGGGCGAGTTTTGAACTCAGCTTGACTGCTTTACAGTCAATCATCGTTATCACTTAACCACGGCGCAGTGGCTGTTCCACCTCGCTCGGTGTTCCACTCGTTAACCTTGGACCGTCCACAGTTTCCATTTTGCTTTTTTTCACAGTTCACTATACATCCATTCTGTTTTCATGCTTGATCTGTATTCAGTTTTTGACGGGCTATCCTCTGGGCCGTCTTAACATTAGACCTGATGGGGCTGCGATGGAGAGTTTCCCTTCTAAGTACCAATAAGGAAAGCCCTGGTCAGTCCTAGGATTGATAACCGTCACTTTTTTACCTCTGGCAGTGTTTGTCGATATGTAAAATTCCGAGTTGCGCCGTACATGTTAAACAGTAGGTTCCACTATAAGTGGCTGGTTAAGTGAGTTCAAAGCTCGGAGGAAAGCAACGAGGTGCCACCTCCAACAGTACCATGCCTAGTGAAGCCCTGTGGTGTTAGAAACAATTCGGATTTATCAATAGAGGGTCGAAACAGTTCCAAACCCTTTACTAAACATTGACTTTAAGAAATGATTTATCACAGTAGCACTAAAACTGTTCGAAAAATATCGGAAAAGTTCTCCGAATATTGAAACGGGAATTTAAATCCAGCGCAAAGTATAACGATAAACTATAGTGCTACATATAGTTTTGGATACAATTTTTCCAGTTGCTGTTTGTGTTTAAAAATTATAGTACCCTGTGGAGACGTGTGGCAGGTCTACCAACTTACGTTTCCGTGTTACGTTCGCTGAAACGTTGCGCGACTCTTCGACCGCTGCAAATGGTTTACGTGTTGCGCTTATTGAAGACTGTTGCCATCACGCTTATCGTGGAGAACACCACGCACGCCCTAAATTCTGGTCTACCCACGGTACTGAAAATATGCGGAACAAGGTTAGTGTCTTAACAACCTCGGGTATCCTAGAAACGAAGTTCAACTGCGTGCCGTCGTCGTCGTCGTCAGCCAGCCCAGAGACTGGTTTGATGCAGCTCTCCATGCTACTCTATCCTGCGCAAGCTTCTTCATCTACAAGCAACCTACATTTTTCTGAATCTGCTTAGTGTATTCATCTTTGAAGTCTGGGGTGGACGAGCGGTTCTAGGCGCTGCAGTCTGGAACCGCGCGACCGCTCCTGTCGCAGGTTCGAATCCTGCCTCGGGCATGGATGTGTGTGATGTCCTTAGGTTAGTTAGGTTTAAGTAGTTCTAAGTTCTAGGGGATTGATGACCTCAGATGTTAAGTCCCATAGTGCTTAGAGCCATTTGAACCATAAACTTGACATGCTGCTTGTCGAAAAAGTCTCGCCTGCGGTTAGAGAACAATATTTTCATCATGAAATCCCGCACCAATGCAGGTAGTACCAGGTAGTTATAATTAAAGTGCAGCTGCTCTCGGAAGTCCAGTACGGGCTGTAATTACCGTATGGCAGCGAAATTTGTTCCGACAAAACGGTTGTTCTGAGAGAGATACGTAATGCATTTAGGCCCAGGCGATTTCAATCTATGGAGCAGAATGAAGACACGAAGACAAGCAACACTTTGTTCTTTTAGCCGTATTTTGGTGCAATGTCCTCAAGAATCGGAAGAGTCCTCCGAAGATATGGAATTGTGTTTTTCAACTATCTGTAAAACTGATAAACCTGTCAGGTTCGGTTACAGATGACCTTGGCCTGAGGAAATATGGTGTGTCCAAGATTCCTTGTCATTGTGGGACAGCGTATATAGGCCAGACATGCTGCACAGTAGAAGAACGCTGCAATGAACATCAGCGTCATACACGCCTTCGCCAACCGGAAAAGTAGGCAATTACGGAACACTGTCTGACTACGGGACATCGGATGATTTATGAAAAGACGGAAGCTTCATCCCCGGCATCATCTTTCTGGGATTGCGTTATTAAGGAAGTAATACACATCCGCACAGCCGATAATCTTATCAACAAGGATGCGTGATTTCATCTGAGCACAGCCTGGAACCCTGCATTGGCTGCTATTAAATCACGACACGAAAATCAATATTATTAGATAACAGGCTCGCCATAGCATTGGTCTACTGCGGCCGTTGGTGAGTAACGTCTGGCCCCAATGTTGGCAAACGCAGCGATCAGCGCACGCGCAGGAGAGCCGCTCTGCGATTTTCAGCAGAGGGAGTTTGAATATGGCACCATCTAAGTGCAAATCATAGCCCATGCGCGATTTCCGCGCCTGCGCACTCTTCGTGCGTGTGTTCTAGAAACGGGGCGTATACGTGCTGCTACCGTCAGTCGTACCGAGCCACCAGCAAGGTTGAACCACATGAAGATGTGGGGCAGTTGCTCGGAGGAAATATAGTGGAATTTGCACGTGATTCGGCGGCAAACCCGTACAGACTATTTACAGCGCACCCGCCGGGAAAGCTGGAAGAGTCACAGTGCAATGTCGATGATACGCCCTGTATGTCTTGCTTGGGACAAACTTATCCCATCCACTCACGGTGCTTGCTGTTGAAAACAGTAATCCCGACTTTACTCTTCGCCCTGAAACTAACATTCAGTACGGCTAGATTAGGTCTCAGGTGTCTTTTACCAGTAGTATTAGTTGTACGTTAACAGTGACACAAAGGAATATGGATAGGTATTTGTGTGTGTGAATTTCACGTTCAAGAAATCGTTCATACAGGAAAATCGTACGAACATACCGTCATTTGACCATCGGACTGACTCCAGTAAGGACGACATAATAACAAGCATCCCTGCCGTAGAGAAACAACTGAAAGATCGGAAAGCAAATAAATCGTCACGTCCGGATGGAATCACAGTTCGGTTTTACAAAGTGCACTCTAAGGCATTAGGCCCTTGCCTAGTCTACATTGATCGTGAATCTCCCGCCCAGCACAAAGTCCAAAGCGACTGGAAAGAAGCGCAGGTGACTCTCGTAAATAAGAAGAGTAGAAGAACCGACCCGCAACATTACAGACCAATACGCCTAACTTCGGTTTGCTACAGAATCTTGAAACATATCCTCAGTTCGAATACAATAAGCTTTCTTGCGACTGAGAAGCTTATGTCCACAAACCACCATGGTGTTGGAAAGCATCGCTCTTGCGAAACTCAGGTTGCCCTTTTCTCATATGGTATACTGCGAACTATGGATGAAGGGCAATAGGCAGATGCCATTTTTTAGATTTCCGGAAGGCGTTTGACACCTTGCCTCATTGCACGGTTTCAACGAAGGTACGAGCTTACGGAATAAATTCACAGATATGTGTCTCGAAGACTTCTTAAATACACTGCTGGAAATTGAAATAAGAACACCGTGAATTCATTGTCCCAGGAAGGGGAAACTTTATTGACACATTCCTGGGGTCAGATACATCACATGATCACACTGACAGAACCACAGGCACATAGACACAGGCAACAGAGCATGCACAATGTCGGCACTAATACAGTGTATATCCACCTTTCGCAGCAATGCAGGCTGCTATTCTCCCATGGAGACGATCGTAGAGATGCTGAATGTAGTCCTGTGGAACGGCTTGCCATGCCATTTCCACCTGGCGCCTCAGTTGGACCAGCGTTCGTGCTGGACGTGCAGACCGCGTGAGACGACGCTTCATCCAGTCCCAAACATGCTCAATGGGGGACAGATCCGGAGATCGTACTGGCCAGGGTAGTTGACTTACACCTTCTAGAGCACGTTGGGTGGCACGGGATACATGCGGACGTGCATTGTCCTGTTGGAAGAGCAAGTTCCCTTGCCGGTCTAGGAATGGTAGAACGATGGGTTCGATGACGGTTTGGATGTACCGTGCACTATTTAGTGTCCCCTCGACGATCACCAGAGGTGTACGGCCAGTGTAGGAGATCGCTCCCCACACCATGATGCCGGGTGTTGGCCCTGTGTGCCTCGGTCGTATGCAGTCCTGATTGTGGCGCTCACCTGCACGGCGCCAAACACGCATACGACCATCATTGGCACCAAAGCAGAAGCGACTCTCATCGCTGAAGACGACACGTCTCCATTCGTCCCTCCATTCACGCCTGTCGCGACACCACTGGAGGCGGGCTGGACGATGTTGGGGCGTGAGCGGAAGTCGGCCTAACGGTGTGCGGGACCGTAGCCCAGCTTCATGGAGACGGCTGCGAATGGTCCTCGCCGATACCCCAGGAGCAACAGTGTCCCTAATTCGCTGGGAAGTGGCGGTGCGGTCCCCTACGGCACTGCGTAGAATCCTACGGTCTTGGCGTGCATCCGTGCGTCGCTGCGGTCCGGTCCCAGGTCGACGGGCACATGCACCTTCCGCCGACCACTGGCGACAACATCGATGTACTGTGGAGACCTCACGCCCCACGTGTTGAGCAATTCGGCGGTACGTCCACCCGGCCTCCCGCATGCCCACTATACGCCCTCGCTCAAAGTCCGTCAACTGCACATACGGTTCACGTCCACGCTGTCGCGGCATGCTACCAGTGTTAAAGACTGCGATGGAGCTCCGTATGCCACGGCAAACTGGCTGACACTGACGGCGGCGGTGCACAAATGCTGTGCAGCTAGCGCCATTCGACGGCCAACACCGCGGTTCCTGGTGTGTCCGCTGTGCCGTGCGTGTGATCATTGCTTGTACAGCCCTCTCGCAGTGTCCGGAGCAAGTATGGTGGTTCTGACACACCGGTGTCAATGTGTTCTTTTTTCCATTTGCAGGAGTGTAATACAACCCAGTAAGTTGTCCTTGCCACCGAGTGTTCATCAGAGGCAAGGGTAACGTCAGGAAAGCCCCATGGAAGTGCGATAGGACTGCTGCAGTTCTCTGTATACCTAAATGATTTGGCGGACAGGGTGGGCAGCAATCTGCTATTGCTTGCTGATGACGCTGAAGTATCCGGTAACGTGTCGCAGTTGAGTGACTATAGGAAGATATCAGACGACTTAGACAAAAAGTTCTAGTCGGTGTGATGAATGGCAGCTAGCTCTGAATGTGGAAAAATGTAAGTTAATGCGGATGAATACGAAGAACATACCTGTACTGTTCGGATACAGTGTTACTAGTGTCCTGCTTGACATAGTCAAGTCTTTTAAATATCTGGGCGTAACGTTGCAAAACGATATGAGGTGGAACGAGCCTGTGAGAACAGAAATAGGGAGGGCGAATGGTCGACATCGGTTTATTGAGAAAATATTAGGAAAGAATCGTTCAGCTGTAAAAGAGATCGCATATAGGACGCTGGTGGTGCGAACTATTCTTGAGTACTGCTCAAGAGTTCGTGATCCGTACCAGGTCGGACTGTAGGCAGACATCGAAGCAAGTCAGAGGCGGGCTGCCAAATTTGCTACCGGTTGATTCGAACAACACGTAAGTGAAATGATAATTAAATCGACACCCTAGCTGCAAACAGCCGTTGATATACATCATTGGGGACATGTTGAAAATGTGTGCCCCGACAGGGACTCGAACCCGGGATCTCCTGCTTACATGGCAGACGCTCTATCCATTTCTTTTTCCCTTTTTTCAAAAATCTCATTTTGTTTGCTTTCGTTCGGTTCATCTGGTCGGGGCAGACGTCGTAAGACTCCCGTTTAAGTTCGTTGTTCATCGACTGACTCAGTTTTTTTATTACAGAGGGTAGCTAACCCTCTGACCGAACACGCTGAGCTACCGAGCCGACTGTACGCTCCCCGTGAGATCTACACTCCCAACATGTCCACACCACTACATTCGTGGTGACCCTAATAGATTTTTGCCCATCACACTCATTACTCGTGGCAGATTAATCTACCAAGTCCCGTACCAGTTGGGTCATAGTGTGTGCGTTCGTACAAGAAGGTCAATGGCCAGGTAGCCATATTTTAACTATATATGAAGGTAGTATTTGTTCCCGTAAGAACATATATTATTGATGACCATGCAGCTTCTTTCGGGAACAGATACTACCTTCATAAGGAATAAGTCCCTGCAGGCGCACTATCCTCTGTGTGCTCGGTGGGTCAGATGGATAGAGCGTCTGCCATGTAAGCAGGAGATCCTGGGTTCGAGTCCCGTTCGGGACACACGTTTCAACATGTCCCCAATGATGTATATCAACGCCTGTTTGCAGCTAGGGTGTCGATTTAATTATCATTCCATTCTAGAGACGCTGGACGGTCATCAATGGTATTTGTTCTTTCGGGAATAGATACTACCTTCCCTGGAGGGAAGATGTTCTTTTCGAGGAACACTATTGAGAAAATTTAGTGAACCGGCATTTGAAGCAGACTGCCGAACGATTTTACTGGCGCCAAATACACTGCGCGTAAGGACCACGAAGATAAGATATTAGAAATTAATGCTCATGCGGAGGCATATAGACGGTCGTTTTTCCTTCCCTGTATTTGAGAGTGGAAGATGAAATGAGTAGTTATGGTACAGGGTAGAGAGCCTGCATTCCCTGTATATAGGGTCTCTGGTACAGGATACAGTCCGCCACGCACCGTACGGTAACTTGAGGAGTATCTAAGTAGATGTAGAATGGAAAAGCGGCACAAAGATGCTATTCTGAGCTGTGGCCGCAGCGATGGAGGCCTAATCGCAAAATTTTGCTGTCCAGGTTATTGTATTACCCTATGCTTTGTGGTGTGGTGACTGCATATGACAGGCGTTTTCACACAAACAAACATAACTCTGCATTAAACCGAATAAATCGAAGATACGTTACTATTCTGCAACGTGCCACGGGAGATAACGCTTGCCATCTACCAAAATAATCTGACAATATCCCTGGACAACCTTTGAAATTTTGTAGGTGGAATTGCGTGTTCACCCTGTGTAAAACCTGACGCTGTAGGCATTTCAGAAGAAACAGAACGGTATTTTTACACGAAGTATTAACAGCAAGGAATTGTTAGCTAGAACGGTATCGCATTCTATTAATGGTGACCAAAATAGATTACAAAATCTATTAGGTTGGGGCATAAGATGATAGCGATCATAGTGCATAAGATCATTTTTGTATTCCGGTTACTATGGGTTTATTGATCGATTGCCATTTTTATTTGTAGTTCACTGTTGCTATTTGACTTTACATATTGCCATTATCTGATTTAAAGGTAGTGAATGGAGCCGTGGGCACAAGAAAATGGGTGTGGCATGTGGAGAAATCGAAACATTTCAGACATATTATTCTGGTTGAGTGCTATAGGCGGGCGACAGCAATCAAAAACATTTGCGCCGTATGTGAGAACAATGCCATTGGACAGAACATGCCAAGAACATGATTTCTTCGTTCATGGGGAACAGTTTTCCCGTTAGTGACTCTCCATCTATAGGGTTTGGAGAAGATAGTTTAAACGAATTAATACACATTGATCCACGTCAGTTTACTCGAATTGGCAAATGTGATGAATTGTGAACATTACGTCATCGTGCGACATTTCAGCCGGCCTCTGTGACCGAGCGGTTCTAGGCTTTTCAATCCGGAACCACGCAGCTGCTACGGTCGCAGGTTCGAATACTGCATCGGGCATGGATGTGTGTGATGTCTTTATGTTAGTTAGGTTTACGTAGTTCTAAGTCTAGGGGACTGATGACCTCAGATGTTAAGTCCCAAAGTGCTTAGAGCCACTTGAACTTGCGATATTTCCATGCAATGTGGAAGGTTCAAAAAAATCGGGTGTATGGGTACCACATGCTCTAAGCCAAAATCGCAAAAATACGGGGGTGGCCATACGTGCATCTTTGTTTGCTCATCAATTGGCTCGTGAACAACACTGGCTATTCCTCTGCTGTGTCGTTACTGGTGACGAGAAATAGTATATTTAAGCTGACACAAGGAAAAGAAAGGAATGACTGAGTACAAACAAAGCAGCAACTCCCCGTACAAAGAGCTGCGTGCATCAAATGTTATGCATTTGAAGGAATAGCGACGGTGTGGTGGACTACAAATTGTTTCCCCGAGATGTAACCATCACTGCTGGCATTTATTGTCAAAAACTGATACGCCTTGCAAACGCAATCCAAGAACAACGACCAAGAGGATTGGAAAACTGTGTGACGTAATCCTACTCCACAATAACGCTCGCCCGCATTCTGCTAGAGTGACAAAAGACGCTGTACAGGAGCTGAGTTGGAAAGTCATTCCGCACTCACCTTATTCGCATGATCTTGCACCCTCAGATTTTCACCTTCTCCGATTTCCATCGTACAACCTTTAAGAAACTTTCTTCCCGGATGAAATGCGCTCCGGACATGGTTCGGCGAGTTCTTTGCCTCAAAACCTCAAGATTTCTACAGTCACGGGGTCGAAATGTTACCCAGCGTTGGCGAACAGTTGTAAATAGTGAAGGAGAATATATTAATGATGACTAAAGTGTCTATTAAGCGTATCTGTTGTGCTTATTAACTTATGGAAAGAACACTAAGAACTTACGTAACAACCCAATAATTTCTCGGCAGTGATTCATCTATTTAAGAAGAATGCAACTTACCTTGTGTCCTGGTCGTTACTGTGGCACAGACGTGGGGCCATGTTGGACCACCAGTCATCGCCAGTAACGAAACAATCAAAACAGTGGGTAGAAACCTGTGGGGACGAAGTCGATTTTATCTGCAGGCAACTGCTTTCTGGAATGCAAAAGGGGGTGGGGGCCTCTCAGTGATTATCTTCAAAAGGGTAAGATAGTAACTGGTAAATATTACGCAGGTCTTTTGGATCAAATGGAGGAAAAAATACGTGAGTGGATGCCTCTGTTAAAAAAAAAATCAGGAGGTTGTACTTACCCATAAAGATTTCTTGGTACTGGTAAAGGTGAAATATTTCAAATGCATATTCAGCAGAACTAGTGACTGATAGTTTCCCATTATGGTATAAGGAACACCTTAACTGCATCGTACATTGCTGAGGAAGGATTTGCGACACCCGGTCACAATTCAGATTGTCACATTTCTTTTTTGTCCTTTATCAGTTACAGGTATTTTCACACCCATTTACAGAAGAAGCACTTCTAACTTGTTACTTCTATTTTTTCCCATAGCTCTTTTTGACTGGTTATTGCAAATACTTTCTCCGCAACAGAGCAGGTACCATCTGACTTTCACCTTTCCCACACCTAATGAAAATTTTAGCTAGAATTCTTTTGACTTGGATGGAACGTGCCTTCCGTGTGGAATCCGGTCGAGATGATGAAGGTTATGTTCTCTGTTATTACCTTCTAAAGTTTGTTTTGTGGCAGTAATGTGTCTCACTAGGTAGTGCCGAGACGTGAATTGCGTTGCAAAGTTCGGATGCACACAGTGTTTTCAACTTACACGCCGTTATTCGAACTAAGTGGCACTTACTTCTTTCTTAAAAATGTTACGACGTTGGCCAAGATCGTAAGGCAGGCATGAAGGAGAATTTGCTTTGTCCTCGCGTATCTCTGACGCAGACCTGTGATGCTCCTGTTAACAGCTTAGCAGTTATCGCTCCTTGAGTTTATAACGTCTTTCACTAGGTCCGAAATTACATTCTCTTAGACCAGAGCTTACATTAAAAGCAGGACGGATTCTATTACAGTTTTTTGTGTCTGCATCATACGGTGCTTGACGTTTTCAGTGACTTAACAACGCTGTCCGCCATGATCACTTAAATCAGCCATCAGCATCACGATTACTTTATTGCACATATTATGCTTTCTGTTTACGACACAGTAGCATTACCAGAAATCTATGTTGCAGAGGAAGTTAACCAACCGTTTGCTCTTCGGTGTCCCAAGTTTGAAGTTGACCGAAAGCAAAGTATGATAAATATCGTGAATTTTTTTACGGTTCTTATTTACTAACAGTATGTTTTATGTATGGATCCAAAGGCACTGTAAGTTTCTTAAAGGGAGGAAATTTCCTGCATAGGGTGTCCTATTTCGGAATAGACACCTTAGTTATTTAGCAGTTAGCCAATTTTGCCTCCTCGCGCGTTAAAGAGCTACATGAAAATAAAAATTGAATAAATTCTATTCTACTGCACATAACAGTGTGGAGGAAAAGCAACATGTGGTGGTTTCTGTAATAATAGTTTTTGCACAATCATAGTAAGGGCAGGTACAACTTTCGCAGATGTGAAATCCATACATAAAATGGGAAAAAGTGCAATCCTTATGCGCATTTTGATTGCACCATCATACGTAACACACAACCTAAATTAGCGTGGCTAGTGCAGTGGAAACACGTGTGTCTCGGTCAGCGTGTAAAAATGAGAGGGCACGTCAACTAATTTAGCATAAAAATTACTTCCTTTAAGAACAATTTAATTTATTATTCAGAACATCAAGTAAATCTACCACACACCCACATTAGATGAATTCGTGGTGCCTGTTTGTGTGTCCGAAAGAACAGACACCAAACGGGATCCTCAGCTGAGATACATTACACGTAAATTGAAGGTGGAGGAGGGAGAGAATGGAAAGGAATGGGGAAGGATTACCGATGTAGTCTATACTGGGACAATACACGGAATCAGCGGCGACGAGTGAAAATGTGTACTGGACTGGGATTTGAACCCGGGATCTCCTGCTTAATAGGCAGTTGCATTAATCATCGCACCACCCGGGACACAGTGTTATCACAACTATGTGGACTACCTCGGCACACCTCACGGCCATCCACATCCCACGGAGCACCACCTATCCACAGTCCCTGTCCATATCCTCCATGCTCATTACTCTTAGATTCCCGCACGATATTCATATAACTGATTCGCCTAAATTGACGATGGATCTACCTTCTTCAGTGCGGAAGCACAAGTACGTGGGAATCTCGGAGTAGCTGCCATGCAGGAAATGGACAGGAACTGCGGTTAGGCGTCGCTCGTTGGGTCTGCCGAGAGGCATGCCGAGGTAGACCATACGATCACACTGTCCATGCGATCACACTGTCTCGCGGATGGCGCAATGGTTAACGCACGTGCCTAATAAGCAGGAGATCCCGGGTTCGAATGACGGTCTGGTACACATTTTCACTCGTCGCCGCTGATTCCGCGTAATGTCCCATTGCAGCTGACATCAGTAATCAGTACCACATCCTTTCCTTTCTCCCTCTCCCGCCCCCTCCACCTTCAATTTACATAAAATCTAGCACATGTTTGATCTTGGATGAAGCTGGTAGAGGGAGGAGGAAGGGTGAATCCCTTCCGTCCACCTCGAGGTCTTCGAGGCGAATTATTCCTTCAGCTGGACGAGGATCAGGAAAATAATTTGATTATTGAGTTTCTCCCGGCGTATTTGATAATCAAAATATCCATTGTTAGTGCTCTTGAACAGGTAGCAGCTCGACTTCCGCCTGAATCCGCTGAGGAAATACGTCGTGAAACTTGTCGTGCGTTGACGAAATCCAAGTCAATGAAGTCAAATATCACCAGTAAAGAGAGGGCGGCCATTCCTGATCTGACGGAGCGCTCTGAAATTGTCTTACCGGCTGACAAAGGCAATGCTACAGTTCTTGTTCCTATAAGGACTATACTGATAAGATGCAGAGCCTGCTAAATGACGATTCCTACCGGAAGATCAGCGTTGACCCTACAAAGTAGGTGGAGAACAAGAGGAGGTCGCTTCTCAAGGACGCAGATTTACCGGAGGGTGACGCTAAGAAATTGTTACCCCAAGGTCCGGTACCGCCTAGACTATATGGACTTCCGAAGGTTCCCAAAGAGGGGGTACCATTACGCCCCATTGTCAGCAACATCAGGGCACGTACATATTTGTTGGACAAATGCGTGACGGGAATATTACGTCCTTATGTGGGTAAATGCCCTCATCACATCCGTAATTCCGTGGATTTTGTTAAACGCCTTGATAACTTCAGGTTGGATGAGTCAGATATCATGGTGAGTTTTGACGTCGTTTCCTTGTTTACGAGGGTACCCCTGCGAGAGTCACTAGAATTGATTAGTCAGAAGTTTGACGAGAAGACCACTGAACTTTTTAGGCATGTCTTGACTTCCACGTATTTTCTTTTTAATGGGGAATACTACGAACAAACGGAGGGAGTCGCCAAGGGTAGCCCACTCTCACCGGTGGTGAGGAATTTGTACATGGAGAACTTCGAGGAGGAAGCCCTGTCGTCATCCGAATGGAAACCTACTTGCTTTTTCCGTTACGTGGACGACACGTTCGTCATCTGGCCACATGGTATGGATAAATTCCTTGACTTCCTTACACATCTAAACTCCATACACCCCAACATCAAATTCACTATGGAGACTGAAACGGAGGGTAAATTACCTTTCCTTGATGTCTTGGTCAAGAGAAGGGCTGACGGCACCCTAGATCATGGGGTGTATCGGAAGACAACGCACACTGATCTGTAATTGCACGCAGACAGCTGCCACCACCCTTCACAGAGGAATGGGGTACTTAAAACTCTAGCACATAGGGCGCGCACTATCTCTGACGCAGAGAGTCTACCCCAGGAATTGGAACATCTGAGAACTGTATTTCGAAAAAAATGGGTACTCAGAGTGGCAGATTCAACGTGCTCTTCGTCCAGCCACTACAGCACAGCCTGTGGAGATGGATGAAATCACGAGGGAGGAGGTGGGCACTGCGTTTATTCCATGTACAGGCGCACTCTCGGGGAAAATCGCCCGCATTTTGAAGAAACACCGGGTCGGAACTGTGTTTTGTCCTCCGAATAAAACCCGTGCACTGGTGGGGAGAGCCAAAGATGACCTCGGTTTGAGGAAGGCCGGCGTGTACCAGATTCCGTGTCAATGTGGCAAGTCGTATATTGGTCAGACGATGCGTACTGTCGAGGATCGATGCCGTGAACACCAGAGGCACACTCGACTGATGTATCCGACCAAGTCGGCGGTCGCTGAACATTGTTTGTCGGAAAATCACGCTATGGAGTATGAACGCACGAGGATTCTGGTACAGACGTCGAGGTACTGGGACAGCGTTGTTAGAGAGGCCAACGAAATTCGCACCAATGACGACCTCATAAACCGTGACTGTGGCTATGATCTTAGCAAGGCTTGGGAACCAGCGGTTGGGTTAATCAAGAGTAAATAGAGCAAACGTATAGTTGTGACGACCACGGCGGACAAAGCCATCACACCGACGTCATCTCAGACGCCGTCGCCATCTGTTCCACCGCGCGATCGTGGCGCGGGGCGCGGACGGCGGAAGGAGCGCGCCGCGGGCGGAGGGTATTTAAATCGGCCGCCGCCGCGACCGAACCCAGTTCCCTCTGAGCAGCCATAGCGTACGGATCTCAGTGCCGGCACGTTCACAGGAGCTCAGTCCGTCAGTTCACCTGATGAGGGTGACATGTATGATCGCCGAAATATTGTGCTCGTTGGACACTGTAGACCAGCTGTACACCCGTGGATATTTTGATTATGAAAATAATTAGTTGTGGCCTTCTTGGGGAAAAAAGGACCACGAAATTTTCAGGTCCTGGATTGTTCAAGTTAAAGGATATCTTAAGGTTGTCACGCAGTGCTATCTCAGCTTCCTAAATAGTTGCTAGTAGCAGTTTTCTTGGCGAGTATATAAGGGCATGCAGGTATAGAAGCATGCACAATTGTTAATTTGTATGCACCACCAGAGTAATGGTAGCCGAGACAGCGAGTATACATAAGAACAACACAATTAGGAGTATCTAAAGCAGACGAATGGGTTGGCGACGAAATATCGTGTAGGAAAATGGAATCAACAATTCGGCTGAATGCCCGACAGTATAGCATTAATTAATCACGCCGAGAAAACGCGTGAGATTATAAAACTGCGAAGAGCATTATCTGGAAGGAATACAAGCGCAAAGGCAGTTTCTCACCCGTTAGGACTAAAGTCGGCAACTGCGACAGGTTCTGCTCTAGTCCTACCTCTAGATGGAGGTCTCTGAGAATGACGGCGGACCTGCCAAACGTTACAAAGGTCTTTCTGTAGCATGAGCGACAGCCTGTATAAACACGTTTTGGCCTTTTCGCATCAACGTTCCTTTCCACACGATATTTATTTTACATTTAATAATGTGTCAATTATCTGCTCCTGGTGAGGGCATCTTTCACTCCCAAAGCATTATTTCATTTTCCAGTACAAT
The DNA here is from genome assembly GCF_023897955.1 of Schistocerca gregaria. Lineage (NCBI taxonomy): Eukaryota > Metazoa > Arthropoda > Insecta > Orthoptera > Acrididae > Schistocerca > Schistocerca gregaria. Next base: position 167,508,569 of record NC_064931.1, on the reverse strand, counting down.
CATACAATAAAAAAGGAATAGGCAGCACTATTTCTGGATATATGGTAACCTCGGTCTGCCAAAAAGTTGCCAGGCCCTGGCACAAAAACCAGGCAGTATGTTTCCCTTCGGTTTTTATCTTTCCTCGTAGGAGGCTTCATAATAGATTCCAGGGCGCTAATCGTGCCTTCAAATCGCCATCTTGGGCCTTTTTTCCACTCGGCCTGCCATTTCATGTAGCATGATGAAAGTTGATTACTAAATACACGCTTGAACTGTTTCCGCTTTGCCTTCTAGAACAGCCCTCTTTACAAGGACACAAATTAAAATGCACAACAGGCCATTCAGTTCCATAACCTATGTAAAAGTTCCACACATCAAAAGTTCGATTCTAAATTTATAGCTGTTAGATTACAGCTTCATAAAGGAAATACATTTAGGGTTGACACAAGATCTTGGTAAGATTACAAAAGAAAGCAGCTTTCTCTAGACACAGAGGAATGTAAAGTTCCACATTTCACAAAACGTAAAAAAGTAAAATACTTGCCTTCTCATTAAATTTTTTTATTTGTCGCATGTACTACAATCTGTCTACCCCTGCAATTTTTACTCTGTATAGCTCCCTCTAGTACCATGGAGGTTATTCTATGCCCTGATATCTTAACACACATTCTGTCATCCTGTCACTTCTTCTTGTCGTTGTTTCCGTATGTTCTTTTCTTCGCCGATTCCTTGGGAAACCACCTCATTTCTTACGTTATCAGTCTACCTGATTTTCAACAATCCTATGTAAGCACCAGATTTCAAACGCTTTAATTCTCTTCTGTTCCGGTTTTCCCATTGTCCATGATTCACTGCTATCATATACTGTGTTCCAAACATATGCTTTAGAATATTCTTCTGTACGTTAAGGCCTATGTTTGATACCAGTAGACGTTTCTTGGACAGGAATGCCCTCTTTGACTGAGCCAGTCTGCTGTTTATGACCACCTTGCTCTATCCGTCGTGGGTTATTTTGCTCCTAAAGTACCAGAATTCCTTAACTTCGTCTACTTCCTGATCACCAAATTTGATAAGTTTCTGTCTCTTCTCCTTTCTGCTGCTTCTCACTACTTTTTTTTCTTTTTCCACATTTACTTTCAATCCATATTCTGTACTCCAGACTGGCCATTCCATTCAACGGATCCCGTAATTCTTCCTCACTTTCACTGGAGGTGGCAATATCACTATCGAATCTTACCATTGACATCCTTTCACTCCGAATTTTAATCCCACTCTTGAACTTTATTTTGTTTTCGTCATCGGTTCTTCGATTTACAGACTGATCAGCGGGGACGGAAGACTGCATCCTTGTCTTGCACCATTTTAATCCGAACGTTTCGTTCTTGGTCTTCAAATGATTCAAATAGCTCTGAGCACTATGGGACTTAACATCTGAGGTCATCAGTCCCCTAGAACTTAGAACTACTTAAACCTAACTAACTTAAGGACATTACATACATCCATGCCCGAGGCAAGATTCGAACCTGCTACCGTAGCGGTCGCGCGTTTCCAGACTGAAGCGCCTAGAACCGCTCAGTCACACTGGCCGGCTCTTGGTCTTCCAGTCTTATTGTTCACTCTCGGTTTTTCTACAGATTGTATGTTGCCAGTCTTCCCCTATAGCTTACTCCTGTTTCTATTAGAATTTCGTAGAACCTGCACTGTTTTACATTGCCAAACGTTTTTTTCTAATTCGACAAATCTTATGAACATATCATAATTTTTCTTCAGTCACACTTCCATTATCAAGAGCAACTCTCTGGTACCTTTACCTTACGTAAGTCAAATTAATCGTCATCTAACAGATAATCAAATTTCTTCTCTATTTTTGCGTATATTATTCTTGTCAGCAGTTGGATGCTAGAGCTGTCAAGCTGATTGCTCGATAACTGGCGCACTCATCTGCCCATGCTGTCTTCGGAATAGTGTGAAAGATATTTTTCCGAAAGTCTGGTGGTACTGTGGTAAGGTCGACATTCACAGAGATTCTACACGCGAACTGGAACAGTCGTTTGGTTGCTTCTTCGAGTTGAACTCACTAGGGTTTAAGTCAGGGGAGTACAGTAGGTGGCATAGCACTTAGCAGCCCCATCAGTCAAACAAATCAGTAACAGCTTGCACTGTACGTGCTTGAGCATTGTCCTGCAAAATGACGGTCAGGTCCTGCAGAAAGTGTCAGCACTTCTGTCTCTAAGCTAAGGTTATGTTCCATAAATGAACAGCTTAGAGACAGAAGTGATGACACTTTCTGTAGGACCTGACCATCCTTTTGCAGGACAATGCTCAAGCACGTACAGTGCAAACTGTTACTGATTTGTTTGACTGATGGGGCTGCTAAGTGCTATGCCACCTACTGCACTACCCTGAATTAAGCCCTCGTGAGTTCAACTCGATTTATTAACCGAAGGAAACACTTCACGGCATTCGCTTCAGAACTGCTACAAATTCGTCGGACAATAGAACGCGTCCCTCGAACTGCCAACACAACTGGCACTGCTGAGAGTATCCTACGACATCCACATCGCTGGCAACGGATTATACACAATGCTGGTGACTACTTTGAATGTCAGTAAAACTTTGAAATACGTATCTATCTTGTACGCCGACCGCGATGTTCTCGCGGTTCTAGGCGCTCAGTCCGGAGCCGCGCGACTGGTACGGTCGCAGGTTCGAATCCTGCCTCGGGCATGGATGTGTGTGATGTCCTTAGGTTAGTCAGGTTTAAGTAGTTCTAAGTTCTAGGGGACTGATGACCTAAGATGTTAAGTCCCATAGTGCTCAGAGCCATTTGAACCATCTATTTTGTTGCCACTATTAATGTTCCAACCCTCGTATTTTATTCGTGGTCTCCCTTGTGGATGAGGTACAGTGTGCTAAAATTCTCCCAATAAACTGATGTCGACCACTCACCTTCTTGCAACTGACCTTACGCTTGCGTTCCATTTCAGATCGCTCGGCAATGTTACTTCTAGATATTTAACCGATGTGACTGTGTCAACCAGCATATCGGTAGTACTGTATTCGAACATTACAGGATTGTTCGTCATACTCATTTGCATGAGCTTATATTTTACTACGTTTAGAGAAAACTGCCGTTCATAATTTGCTATAACGCATCATTCATGGCAGGAAAGGGAGAAAGAAATCTTAATATCCAAACGTTTGTAGGAATTGCAGCACACAGGAAGAAAGACCCGAATGAAAACAGCCTCAGAGTACGTGTAGAACAGTGTATCACCAATAAGGAATTAACACGGAAGAGAGGCGTACACATGGGTAAACAGTGTCATCTCGGGTGACCAGAAAGGTCTGTGTTAAACGGTCAGTCATTTAACGGCCATCAAACGAGACTGATACGCGAAAGAAACTGGACAAGGCTGCAGTATCAGTATGGCTTAGTTCGAGTGTGGCAAAATGACCAGACTCCGAGAAATGAGTTTCTCTTATCGTGACATTTCTTCTCGTACACGGCATGCAGCTACGTCAATTATGCTTGTGTGGAACGGAACATGTACATCTTCGTCCGGTGTTGCCAAGACGATGGGGCGCTGCAATGATTTTGGGAAGACTGTGAAGACGACTCGAAGCCATCTGCAGCACGTTGGATTGTGATAAGCCGAAACACTACACTAGTCTGGTCACAATAAGCATGTAAAGTCGGTCGCTTTCGTCGTAAGTTTCTGTATCTGTTGCTTTTAGACGGATCCCGATTTATCTTTTCCTGCAGTGATAGTTCTGTACGTGTTACATGGGATACTGTCCTTTCGTCAAGGAGCACCACGTGCCATATTTATTGGCGACAAGCGACGTAACATTTGACGAGAATTGTACAAGCATTCTTCAGAATTTAACAGGTACCACTGATTCATTGAAAGAAAAAGCTTCGGATAACGTATTTCAAAAACATGAAAAGTGTAACCTAAAAAATTTGCCAAACAGTTCAGATACGTATCAAAATTACATTTGCAGGCGAAGATAATTTCGAGGGGAAACTCTTCCGACTATCACATGACTTAGTCGCAACGCGAACACATTTTTCGTTGTATCTTTAAATATATTTGCGCTCTCTTCGCATCTTTTGATCTGTTGAAGATAATGAACAACCAACATTCGTTTAATACCCCAAAAAACTTTGACTCTTAGCAGTCCTACTGACAGAACTGATTTCATTCTTTGTCCTGACAGTTGCGCAGTATTTCGTTCTCCTCTTTCTTCGTGGTCACGTCTCGAGAAATTATTTAAATCCATTTCCTATGAAATGTCACGATAGAACTTCGGTATTCTTAGTGACCTCACACCCATCTGTAACACGTATGATATTCGATTCTTAAACGATTTTCCAACACATTTTTTAAAGAAACACACCGCCATTTGATTGTTTTATTGTTTACTAAAGTACAACGCAGGTTTCGGCCTTTTATGCCATTTTCAAGTATTTCAAATGGCTCTAAGCGCTATGGGACTTAACATCTGAGGACGTAGAACTACTTAAACCTAACTAACCTAAGGACATCACACATATCCATGCCCAAGGCAGGATTCGAGCCTGCGACCGTAGCAGCAGCGCGGTTCCGGACTGAAGCGCCTAGAACCCATCGGTCACGGCGGCCGGCTTCAAGTATTTGATTCTATGTCTTTAACACATATTGCAGAACACTTAACGTGTTGTTAAGCTCAAAGATGGCCATAAATTAAGAAAAATATTGGCTGCCTACGAAATGCCAGACAATCACCATTTTGCAACAGATGAATAAATAATTGTGGGCGCATGTCATATTTAATAATTACGTTTTAAGGACATCTGCTCATCTTTTATTTACCAACATAAGCCTGTTTTTATTAAATATGACGTGCTCCCATTTTAAAGAAAATGGTGTATGACTGTTGCTCAGCAAAATCAAAACCTTCTAACATATATTTCATTCGTTACAAAAGCTCAATTAGTGAAGGATGCCGAATAAAATCGGTCGTGATCTGTTTAAAGTAGTCATTCGTGGTCCGACTTAGAAAGGGAATGAAAAGCTAAATCTGGGTGGCGGGACGGGAATGAGAATCGCTTTACTCAAGGTCGCGAGTGACGTACTTCCTCCACTGCTCTACTTCCCGGCTCCAGCTTCGGCATTGGTAGTCGCTTTAGATGGCAAATGCTGTTACATGAGGAACTGATGTTACTGAAACCGTCAGTGACTGAAAAATTATGGGCCCATACCGACAGTGTTCAGTTCCAAATACATTCAGTCTGCAACTATCCTTAAAGCCAGTCAGTACTTCCTGGTTGACTCGGTTAGGTCTTACTTTTGTTTGTTATAAAGTGTACTTCTTTCAGTTTTAGTACCATTAACTGTCTGTTCGTTTTCTTTATTATATTTTAAGTTACTTCACCATGTTTACAGACAACTCAGAAGCCCCTAGTAAAAATTGTAATAGGTTAATTGGTTGCTTGGTGTCGTGAGAACTTGCAGGAGAAAGTGCAGTTTAACAGTTGCTATAAATACTGATGTTGTTGAACGACTAAGATAGATGTCTAAGCGCACGCAGCGCCCAAAGGTTTTCGTGATGTTTTGTTAACTGTTCCAGATTTTCCGCCATGGAGACCGCACACCAACGGACACTTATCCAGAGGATCCTTACAATGACGATAAGTACTGGCCCGAAGGCTGGGGTGCCCTGACAAATGTAAGTACAAACAAACACTGTTTTACGTATGTGACATGCGTATCTCATCAGTGAGCTACTACACTTACGAACCTGTACGCCTGCCACGTGTAGGGCCCCGGGAGCATGCAGAAGTGCCGCAACACTACGTGACATGGGGTCGACTAATGTCTGAAGTCGTTCTGGAGGGAACTGACACCATGAGTCCTGCAGGACTCTCCATAAATCCCTAAGAGTACGAGGGGCTGGAGATCTCTTCTGAAAAGCACGTTGCAAGCCATCCCAGATATGCTCGATAATGTTCACGTGTGGAGGGTTTGGTGGCCAGAGAAAGTGTTTAAACTCAGAAGAGTATTCCTGGAGCCAATCTGTAGCAACTCAGGACGTGTGGGGTGTCGCATTGTCCTGCTGGAATTGCCCAAGTCCGTCGGAATGCACAATCGACATGAATGGATGCAGGTGATCAGACAGGATGCTTACGTATGTTGCACCTGTCAGAATCGTATCTAGACATATCAGGGGTCCCATATCACACCATCTGCACATGCCCACACCATTACAGAGCCTCCATCAGCTTGAATAGTCTCATGCGAGCATGCACGGTCCATGGATTTGTGATATTTTCTCCATACCCGTACACGTCATCCGCTCGATACAATATGAAGCGAGACTCATCTGACTAGGCAACATGTTTCCAGTCATCAGCTGTCCAATGTCCGTGTTGAGGGGCCCAGCCGAGGCATAAAGCTTTGTGTTGTACAGACAGCAAGGGTACACGAGTGGGCCTTCGGCTCCGAAAGTCCATACCGATGATGTTTCGTTAAGTGGTTCGCACCCTTACACTTGTTGATGGCCCAGCATTGAAATCTGCAGCAATTTACGGTAGGGTTGAACTTCTGTCACATTGAACGGTTCTCTTCAGTCGTCGTTGGTCCTGTTCTTGCATGTTCCTTTTCCGGCCGCTGCGATGTCGGAGATCTGATGTTTTACCGGATTCCTCATATTCACGGTATACTCGTGAAATGGTCGTCCGGCAAAATCCCCACTTCATTGCTACCTCGGAGATGCTGTGTCCTATCGCTCGTGCGCCGACTGTAACACAACGTTCAAACTCACTCAGATCTTGATAACCTGCCGTTGCAACAGCAGTTTACCGATCTAACAACTGGGCCAGACACTTATTGTTTTATATGGGCGTTGCCGACCGCTGCGCCATATTGTACATGTTCAGATATATCTGTATTTGAATACACATGCCTATATCAGTTTCTTTGACTCTTCAGTGTGTATTCAAACGCCTTCTTATATTGTATAATGTTACAGATTGCAGACTCTCATTATCCACTGCAAATGACCCACGACTTTCTGGTCGGATCAGCTGAGAAAATATAGCTACGTTAACGGTATCTGAATCTACATATATACTCTACAAGCTATTTTACACCATGTGGCGCGTTGTATCTCTGGTATCCGCATCATTTCACAATTCCCTGCCCCCATTTGCAAACTGTACGTGTGGTGTAAGTGTCGGTAAACCGCGGTATGGGCTCCAATTTCTCTGATTTTCTTGTTTTGGACGTTTCACAAAACGTACTTCGGACAAAGTAAAACGTGCCCCTCTTCTTCTTGGAACGTACACTCTCGAAATATCAACAGTGAACCTCCTCATGAGGTCCAACGCATCTCTTGTAGCGCCTGCCACTGGAATTTATTGAGCATCTCTATATCGTTCTCGCGCTTACTAAACTAGCCTGTGATGAAACGCACCGCTCTTCTTTGTATCTTCTCCATCTCTTCTATTAATCTAACGCGGTAAGAATAATAGACTTCGAATAATACTCATCAGTCGGCCGAACAGTTGATCTGTGTAATATTATTTAACCAGTTCTTGGTGTTTCAGATCAGACCTTAGTAAAGAACATTTCAGCATAGCAATATAATGTATTTTTCCGTTACTGTTTGTTAAAAAAGTTTCATATTTACGAACAAAGAACGTGAACTGTTTTCTTGTTAGTATTATTTCGCCTAGATGTCGTAATTGCACGATCTGTTATAGACCTCGAAGACGATAGTGTGCTAGTGTTCAAGCACACCTTTCAGTTGAAATATATGCAAAAGATGTTCACCATCATGCTGTTTTTTCCACAGCGATTATCTTTTATTCACAAAAAAGTATATTTCTTAACCCAGGTACACACAAAACATCTCAAACAGAAATCTCTGTGCACCCCATCTGCTATCCTAGTGTGCTAATTCCGCCATGGTCCAACACCCTCGTTCCACGACTCCACAGTTACCTAATAGTTTGCCCTTGCTTTTCTTAATAATGAAACCTCTGGAAACCAGAGACGCTGTATCGCTCATGTGTTTTGCATGCAGTGATACCTGATGTGACAATATTCCGAATAAACATGTAAATTTCATTAGTTTTGCTTTCAAAGACGCTTATAATATTACTTAAAATCCGTCTTCATTGCAATTTTTTTATTTATTTATTATTCATATGAACGGTTTCGGTTCATTCAGAACCATCTTCAGATCTGATATTTCAGTGTGACGCAGCATGTGAAATTTGCTGAATTTGGACGGGTTACTCCTGTAACTGAAATGTCAGATCTGAAGATAGTTCTGAATGAACCGAAACCGGTCATTTGAATAAAAAAAATTTGCAATCAAGATCGATTTTATGTAATATTATAAAATCACTGATTGCTGTTATCCCATCAGACACTATGTCTGTTTTTGCAAAGTTTCAAAGATGCACCGAGTGGTAACATACCTAACTCCTTGTGACTACCAAGCATTTCATTCAGTCTGTAAACCTTTCAAGTTTGTTTCTCAAAGGGTAGGGAAACTGCAGCCATTCAGTGGAAATTGTTCCCCATTTGCAATCAGTAGTGCCGGTCCAGACTAGCCGAAATGTAACCGAATTGAGAACAGACCGGCCCATTTATCCTGTCTGGAGAATAGTCCCAACATGGGAAACCGAAACTGCTGTTCGCAGTAGCGACAGCAAGTAACCCAACGGCGCAGCCAGGAACTGATGTTACACATTTGTTGTAACATTATTTAGGGTTTATGACTGTATAATAATGTATGGCAACTAAAACTACCAAAAATGAAGAGTGGATATTGGGATTTAAAATCCTGTCATGGCTAAAAGGAAAACTATAGCCTTAATTTATCCCGAGGGAATGCAGCCTACTGTGTGTTTAAATGATTGCATTCTCTTGGGTAAAATATTCCTGATGTAAAATAGTCCCCTATTCGGATCTACAGGCGGGGACTACCCAGGATGATGTTGTCATCAGGAAAAACAGACCTGGCTGCGTATCTGAGCGTAGAATGTTAGTTCCCTTAATCGAGGAGATTGGTTAAAAAATTTAAAAATGGGGACGGATAGGTTGAAGCTATAGTGGAAATTAGTGAAATTTGGTGGTGGGAGGAACAGAATTTCTGGTCACATGAATACAAGGTTATAAATACAAAATCAAATAAGGATGATGCAATAATAGGTTTAATAACCAATGATAAAATTGGAATGCAAGTAAGCTACTATGAACAGCATAGTGAACATATTATTGTAGCCAAGGGAGACACAAAGCGCACACCCACAACAGTAGTACAAGTTTATATTGAACTAGCACCGCAGATGATGAAGAGATTGAAGAAATGCATGATGAAATAAAAAAAATATTCAAATAGTATAGCACTCCGTCTTCAGGCCACGAGCGGCCTACCGGGCCATCCGACCGCCGGTCATCCTCAGAGGAGGATGCGGATAGGAGGGGCGTGCAGTCAGCACACCACTCTCCCGGTCGTTATGATGGTATTCTTGACAGAAGCCGCTACTGTTCGGTCGAGTAGCTCCTCAATTGGCATCACGAGGCAGAGTGCACCCCGAAAAATGGCAACAGAGCATGGCCGCTGGATGGTCACACCATCCAAGTGCCGGCCACGCCCAACAGCGCTTAACATCGGCGATCTCACGGGAACCGGTGTATCCACTGCGGCAAAACCATTGCCACCATGTAGTTTAGGGAGACGAAAATTTGTGATGGGAGTTTGGAATTGAATATTAGGAAGAGGAAGAAAAGGAGAAATTGTAGGTGAATACGGACAGGTGGAAAGGAATGAAAAAGGACGCGCCGCCTGGTAGAGCTTCTCGCAGAGCATAATTTAATCAACTCTGATACTTGTCTTAAGAATCGTGAAAGGAGGTTGTATACGTGGAAAGGACCTGGAGACACAGGTAGGTTTCACATTGGCTATATAATGGTAGGACACAAGTTTCCAAACGAGATTTTACACTGTAACAAATTTTCAGGGGCAGATGTGGACCCTGACCACAATTGGTTGTTTATGAACTGTAGATTAAAACTGAAGGAACTGGAATAATGTAGGAAATTAAGGAGATGGGACCTGGGTAAGCTGAAAGAACCAGAGGTAGTTCAGAGTTTCAGAGGGCGCATTAGGCAGCAACTGACTAGGACGGGGGAAAGGAATACAGTAGAAGACGAATGGGTGGCATTGAGAGAGGAAATAATGAAAGCAGTAGAGAATCGAAGAGGTAAAAAGACAGGGTCTACTAGAAATACTTGAATAACGTAGGAGATATTGAATTTAGTTGGTAAAAGGAGGAAATACGAAAATACAGCAAATGAAGTAGAAATATGAGATAGACAGGATGCGCAAAATGGCTAAGCAGGAATGGATAGAGGACAAATGTAAGTAGTTAGAAGCATGTAATCACTAGGCGAAAGAAAGATACCGCCTACAGGAAAAGAAAACAAAAGCAGCTGTATGAATATCAATAACTCAGATGGAAAACCAGTCCTAAGCAAAGAAGGGAAAGCTGGAAGGTGCAAGGAGTGTAATAGAGGGACTGTGCAAAGTAGATGAACTTGAAGGAAGTATTACGGAAATGGAAGAGGAAGAAGATGAGGAGGAAGATATCATACTACGGAAGAATTTGACAGAAGTCTGAAAGACCTACGTCGAAAGAAAACCCCGGGAGAAGAAGACATTCCGTCAAAACGACTGGTAGCCTTGGGAGAGAGGTGACAAAACTCTTCCATCTGGTGAGCAATATGTAGGAGACAGTCGAAATACCTTCATATTTCAAGAATAACAATAATTCCAATGTCAAAGAAAGCAGATGTTGACAGATGTGAATATTACCGAACTATCAGATCAAGAGACGAGCAGTAAGCAGATTCAGAATGATCTATGTGGAGGTAGCTATTCGGAGAGGAAGAAGTTTGAACACGATAGAGCAGCATGGACAGCTGCATCAACCCAATCTGCGGACTGAAGACCACACCACCACCACCACCACCACCACCACCACCAACAACAACAACAACAACAACAAGAACGGCTTGAGGAATGCAGCACAAGCTCGGATAGCACGAGGATGCGGAAGAAAATCGCCCATATTGATCTCAAATGAACTGTCCTAGCATTTGCCTTAATCGATTTACGGAAACTACCAGAAAACCTCAATCTGGATTGACCATACTCAGGATTGACCAACGGGCCTTTGTACGTCCCTCCTCCCCAATGGAGCCCATTGCCTTAATTTCTGATCCGTCTCGTTACTAATACAGGCTGCATTCATTAGGATGACTGGTTGTAACGTGTCGTTGCAGCTGTGGGTCCCATTTGTCTTCTGATTCAGTAATTGGATGACAGGATCAAGGAAGAGGGAGGTCAAGTAATTATTACCAAAAACGTTTGGGTTAAATGATCGTTGGTTGACGTCATAAAGTTCATTGGGCATTGTCTGCATCAAGGTCAAACTGATGCCTGTACCGTAAAAACTACGAGCTGGGTTTACTGAAAGTACGAGGGGCGTCAATAAGTAACGCAATGCATTTTTTCTGAAAGTAGGTTGTTTTTATTCAGGATTCCAATATACCATATTATTCACCTTTCTTTTGGCTACGAAAACCTCTTTTTCAACATTATCTCCGTTCAATGCAATGGCCTTATGCCACCTCACTCGGAGGGCCTGTATGCCCGCATAGTATCACTCTACTGGTCGACGTCGGAGCCAACGTCTTCGGCATCAATAGCCTCTCCATCATCCACGTACTGCTTCCCGCGGAGTGCATCCTTCACTGCAGCAAGCAGATGGAAGGTTTAAGATCTGGCCAGCAGGGCAGGTAAGGAAGAACAATCCAATGAAGTTTTGTGACCACCTCTCGGGTGCACAGACTTGGCTGAGGCCTTGCGTCGTCATGGAGAAGGAAAAAATCGTTCGCATTTTCGTGGCGACGAACACGCTGAAGTCGTTTCTTCATTTTCCTGAGGGTAGCACAATAGACGTTGGAAATGATTATTTCACCTTGAGGGAAGACATCAAACAGAACAACCGCTTCAGAGTACCAGAAGTCCGTCGCCATGAGTCTACCAGCTTAGGGTGCAGCTTTGAACTTTTTATTCGGGAAAGAAGTGATGTGGAGCCACTCCATGGATTGCCCTTTCGTTTTCTGTCCTAAGTGATGAACCCACATTTCATCAACGGTGACGATATTCGACAAAAATTATCACGATCAGCCTCGTAACGCACAACCAATTCCGCACAAATGGCCCCTCTTTGCTCTTTATGGGCTTCTAGTAGGCAGCAAGCAACCCAGCGGGCTCACACCTTTGAGTACCCCAACTGTTGGACGAGTGTGTCAGCACTACCAGCAGAGACGTTCAGTTGTGCAGCGATGTGTTCGATAGTGATCCATCGATCAGCTAGAATGTTTCCACACATTCCAACATTGCAGTAATCGCAGCTGTGTGAGGCTGGCCGGCACGTGGGAGATCTGAGTGACCTTGTTTGATCAGTGACGACCGACGTCTCGTCCAACGACTCAACGTGTTTTTTTCTTAGTGCTATGTCTCTGCAGACATTCTGCAAGCCCCTATGAATATCTCCGATGCTCTAATTTTATGCCAAAAGAAATTTAGTGTCAGCTCCCTGCTTGGAACGCACGCCCGTTTCAGACGCCACTTTGAAATCAACGTACAGCTTCGTCACCAATCGGAATTTCATGAAACTATAAGGACTGAAGCAGGAATGTTCCACAATGTCCATCAACAAATTCTACTTATTTTCAACCGAAACTGGCCGAGTAAAAATGCGTTGCATTACTTATTGAACGACCGTCGTATATAGAGTGTATAAGTCATAAATATGTCTGTGACGATATGGGGAAAAGTTAAAAACAATAAAGATGATGCACAGCGGAAAAAAATCTCTTTTAATGGGTGCAAAATTATTATGACCTTTGAAATGATTCCACGCGGAGGGGGCCATCACATCAGTGTACTACAGCGGTAACCAAATAGGAGATTTTCTGGGATCCACTAACAATGTCGTCGATACGCTGCACGCTTTGCTCCGAATGCAGGCTTGTCGGCACTAGCGAGACAGGACGCCCCCATTAACTGACGTATCGCACAGCATGAGCTTTTCATATGACCTGGTCGACAACGAAAACCGGAAATGGCTTAACTTCAAGACCACTGCCAGCACTGCAAATTAAGCCTGTTTCACACGATCGACTTTGTGTTCGAAATCGACTACTCGTAGTGGGCGTGCATCACACGCCAGCCTGTCAATGATACGTTTACTGTTCCTAGTGTAACGTTCTAAACTCCTGAGGTTACTGAAGACTGCGCAAGCGCAGAGCTATAGGATCCTGTTGCCGTCTGCGAATACCAGAATTCGTCACCAATACTCGCCTTGCCCACTCATGGTATAGTAATGGCTTCGGTGCTACTGACATTAATCTTTATATTATTGTTATCCTTCTGTTTACAAAGGTTGCACGAGGACTTGATTATCTTTTTACCATGAAACCAAATACTTGAAAGAAGGTATTGCAATACCTGGCGAATAAATAACAGCTGAAATTGATGGTAAATGTTTACAAAGAAAATTGCTTCAACAGTGGATTGGCTTGGGTTGTTTGGGATAAAGACCAAACAGAGAGGTCATCGGTCTCATCGGATTAGGGAAGGACGGGGAAGGAAATCGGCCGTGCCCTTTCAAAGGAACCATCCCGGTATTTGCCTGGAGCGATTTAGGGAAATCACAGAAAACCTAAATCAGGATGGCCGGACGCGGGATTGCACCGTCGTCCTCGCGAATGCGAGTCCAGTGTGCTAACCACTGCGCCACGTCGCTCGGTCAACAGTGGAATAGTTATGTCTGGTGAAGGGTAAAATTAATTTGGGATGTTATTTGGAACTTGCAAAGTAAAAAATGCTCAGAGGATAAACTGAAAAGGAACAATACACTGTCTTCTAAATATTGTTTAATTATATTCGTTACCTGAGGTCTACACTGTCCAGTCACATTGTGATCAACTGTCAAAAGCCTGAATAACCACATTGTGCAGCGCGAGGCGTGCCCGAGGAGAGTATATGAGATCCTGGAAACTACAGACAGGGATACAAGCTAAGGCGGCCCAAGTGCCGTGGCCAGCTGCGCTGGGTTACTCGGTTTAGGACCCTTGGTGCAAACAGTCCCATCTAGGTAGTCCCACAAATTCTCGATTGGGTTTAGATCCGGGGAGTTTGGTGGCCAGAGGAATACGTTGAATTGGTGCTCTTCGAACCACGCACGTGTACTACGACTTGTGTGACACGTTGCAATGGCCTGTTCGTAGATGCCATCGTACTGAAGAAACAGCAAACTGCCTCCGAGAATAACGAGTTCACTCAGGGAATGCCACGAAAACATCCACCAGACCATAACGCTCCCTCCTGATTGCTAGATGTTTCCTTTCATGCCGTACACACCAACGACCATCTATCTGACGGAGCATAAAACCGTAATTCATCTTAAAAGGCCACTTGTTGCCAACCAGTGAACGTCCAGATGCGGTATTGTCGTGCAAATTCCAGCCTTCTTCGCCGATGAACAGCAGCCATCATGAGTGCGTGAACCAGGCACATGCTCTCTCTCTCTCTCTCTCTCTCTCTCTCTCTCTCTCTGTGTGTGTGTGTGTGTGTGTGTGTGTGTGTGTGTGTGTGTGTGTGTGTGTGTGTGTGTGTGTGTGTGTGCGGCCGCGCGGAGGCGCTCGTGCGTGCAGCGTCGTTCGCCGAACGGTCGTTGAGGAGACTATTGGCAGCCCCTTGGTTCATCTCGGCTGTCAGTTGACCACAGTCGCTCAACAGATGCACGCCTTTTCGCCCGTACACATCTCCGCAGCCATCATTCAACCCTGTCATATATGGCCCGTGGTGAACCACAGTTGCCTCGGCGACAGTTTTTGATAGCTGGATAGCGCCATTTTGCTACGCACAATATACTTTAACCACGGCGGCACGCGAATAGTTTACAAACGTAGCCGATTCGCAAATGCTTCCACCGTTGGCCCGAAGGCAGTGGTCATGCCCTTCTGGACGTCATAAAAATGTTTGTTTTCGCATTACATCGACTGCCCTGTTTTCCGCGTCCTCAGACGCTGTGTGTGTATCCTCCACTGCCAGTGCTGCCACATGCCGTCTGTGCTTGTTTATTCCATATTGACGTGAAGCATAGGCGGTGGTCACATTAATGTAACTGGACCGTGTATTAGTGGACATCTGTATGGCGACACTTTCAACGAGATTTCTGAATGTCCGTGGAGGAACGGCAGCTCATTCTTCCTTAAGAGACGAAACCAAAGAACGTAATGACATGGGGCCGTAGGGTCTGCAGAGACGTCGACGTCTAACACATCCCATTGGGTTTAAGTCTGGACTCTAGGCAGACCAGTCCATTTCAAGAATGTTACTGTCGCAAAGTATTGTCTCACAGATGCTGTTTCAAAGCAAGGTGCATTGTCATGCCCAATATAATCAATCAGTGTCTCCGAACTGTTCATCTACTGTATGCATTACAAAATGCTGTAAAATGTGTTCTTATCCTTCTGCATTTAGATTTTTCTTAAATGCAGCAAGGGAACCACACCTTAACCACGATAAACACTCTGATACCATAATATTAACTCCTCCCCACTTTGCTGTTGCCACTAGAGATGATGCCAGGTAATGTTTGGAGTAATTCGCCAAACCAAAACACTTCCATCTGGTTGCTACAGCGTATAGCGTGATTCATCACACCAAGCCATTCGTTTCCAGTCATCCTCTGGCCACTAGCGTCGCTCTTTATACCACCTCTAGAATCGCTTACCATCGACTACAGAAACGTGTAGCTTATGTGGCGCTACCCTGTCATTGTACCCCATTCTTTTTAACTCCATAAAAATTGTGTTATCTGGACCGCCGGTAGCACGTAGGTATACTACTGGTCATTAAAATTGCTACACCACTAAGATGATGTGTTACAGACGCGAAATTTAACCGACAGGAAGAAGATGCTGTGATATGCAAATGATTAGCTTTTCAGAGCATTCACACAAGGTTGGCACCGGTGGCGACACCTTCAACGTGCTGAAATGTCGAAAGTTTCCAACCGATTTCTCATACACAAACAGCAGTTGACCGACGTTGCCTGGTGAAACGTTGTTGTGATGCCTCGTGTAAGGACGAGAAATGCGTACCATCATGTTTCCGACTTTGATAAAGAGCGGATTGTAGCCTATCGCGATGAAATTGCTTCTCGCATTGGTCGAGATCCAACGACTGTTAGCAGAATATGGAATCGGTAGGTTTAGGAGGGTAATATGGAACGCCGTGCTGGATCCCAACGGCCTCGTATCACCAGCAGTCGAGATGACATGCACCTTATCCGCATGGCTGTAACGGGCGTGCAGCCACGTCTCGATCCCCGAGTCAACAGATGGGGACGGTTGCAAGACAACAACCATCTGCACGAACAGTTCGACGACGTTTGCAGCAGCATGGACTATCAGCTCGGAGACCATGGCTGCGGTTACCCTTGACACTGCATCACAGACAGGAGCGTCAGCGATGGTGTATTCAACGACGAATCTGGTTGCACGAATGGCAAAACGGTATTTTTTCGGATGAATCCAGGTTCCGTTTACAGCATCATGATGGTCGCATCCGTGTTTGGCGACATCGCGGTGAACGCACATTGGAAGCGTCTATTCGTCATCGCCATACTGGCGTATCATCCGGCGTGATGGTGTGGGTTGCCATTGGTTACACGTCTCGGTCATCTCTTGTTCGTATTGACGGCACTTTGAACGGTGGACGTTACATTTCAGATGTGTTACGACCCATGGCTCTACCCTTCAGGAGCGGCCTACCGGGCCATTCGACCGCCGGTCATCCTCAGAGGAGGATGTGGATAGGAGGGGCGTGCAGTCAGCACACCACTCTCCCGGTCGTTATGATGGTATTCTTGACAGAAGCCGCTACTGTTCGGTCGAGTAGCTCCTCAATTGGCATCACGAGGCAGAGTGCACCCCGAAAAATGGCAACAGAGCATGGCCGCTGGATGGTCACACCATCCAAGTGCCGGCCACGCCCAACAGCGCTTAACATCGGCGATCTCACGGGAACCGGTGTATCCACTGCGGCAAAACCATTGCCACCATGTAGTTTAGGGAGACGAAAATTTGTGATGGGAGTTTGGAATTGAATATTAGGAAGAGGAAGAAAAGGAGAAATTGTAGGTGAATACGGACAGGTGGAAAGGAATGAAAAAGGACGCGCCGCCTGGTAGAGCTTCTCGCAGAGCATAATTTAATCAACTCTGATACTTGTCTTAAGAATCGTGAAAGGAGGTTGTATACGTGGAAAGGACCTGGAGACACAGGTAGGTTTCACATTGGCTATATAATGGTAGGACACAAGTTTCCAAACGAGATTTTACACTGTAACAAATTTTCAGGGGCAGATGTGGACCCTGACCACAATTGGTTGTTTATGAACTGTAGATTAAAACTGAAGGAACTGGAATAATGTAGGAAATTAAGGAGATGGGACCTGGGTAAGCTGAAAGAACCAGAGGTAGTTCAGAGTTTCAGAGGGCGCATTAGGCAGCAACTGACTAGGACGGGGGAAAGGAATACAGTAGAAGACGAATGGGTGGCATTGAGAGAGGAAATAATGAAAGCAGTAGAGAATCGAAGAGGTAAAAAGACAGGGTCTACTAGAAATACTTGAATAACGTAGGAGATATTGAATTTAGTTGGTAAAAGGAGGAAATACGAAAATACAGCAAATGAAGTAGAAATATGAGATAGACAGGATGCGCAAAATGGCTAAGCAGGAATGGATAGAGGACAAATGTAAGTAGTTAGAAGCATGTAATCACTAGGCGAAAGAAAGATACCGCCTACAGGAAAAGAAAACAAAAGCAGCTGTATGAATATCAATAACTCAGATGGAAAACCAGTCCTAAGCAAAGAAGGGAAAGCTGGAAGGTGCAAGGAGTGTAATAGAGGGACTGTGCAAAGTAGATGAACTTGAAGGAAGTATTACGGAAATGGAAGAGGAAGAAGATGAGGAGGAAGATATCATACTACGGAAGAATTTGACAGAAGTCTGAAAGACCTACGTCGAAAGAAAACCCCGGGAGAAGAAGACATTCCGTCAAAACGACTGGTAGCCTTGGGAGAGAGGTGACAAAACTCTTCCATCTGGTGAGCAATATGTAGGAGACAGTCGAAATACCTTCATATTTCAAGAATAACAATAATTCCAATGTCAAAGAAAGCAGATGTTGACAGATGTGAATATTACCGAACTATCAGATCAAGAGACGAGCAGTAAGCAGATTCAGAATGATCTATGTGGAGGTAGCTATTCGGAGAGGAAGAAGTTTGAACACGATAGAGCAGCATGGACAGCTGCATCAACCCAATCTGCGGACTGAAGACCACACCACCACCACCACCACCACCACCACCACCACCACCACCACCAACAACAACAACAACAACAACAAGAACGGCTTGAGGAATGCAGCACAAGCTCGGATAGCACGAGGATGCGGAAGAAAATCGCCCATATTGATCTCAAATGAACTGTCCTAGCATTTGCCTTAATCGATTTACGGAAACTACCAGAAAACCTCAATCTGGATTGACCATACTCAGGATTGACCAACGGGCCTTTGTACGTCCCTCCTCCCCAATGGAGCCCATTGCCTTAATTTCTGATCCGTCTCGTTACTAATACAGGCTGCATTCATTAGGATGACTGGTTGTAACGTGTCGTTGCAGCTGTGGGTCCCATTTGTCTTCTGATTCAGTAATTGGATGACAGGATCAAGGAAGAGGGAGGTCAAGTAATTATTACCAAAAACGTTTGGGTTAAATGATCGTTGGTTGACGTCATAAAGTTCATTGGGCATTGTCTGCATCAAGGTCAAACTGATGCCTGTACCGTAAAAACTACGAGCTGGGTTTACTGAAAGTACGAGGGGCGTCAATAAGTAACGCAATGCATTTTTTCTGAAAGTAGGTTGTTTTTATTCAGGATTCCAATATACCATATTATTCACCTTTCTTTTGGCTACGAAAACCTCTTTTTCAACATTATCTCCGTTCAATGCAATGGCCTTATGCCACCTCACTCGGAGGGCCTGTATGCCCGCATAGTATCACTCTACTGGTCGACGTCGGAGCCAACGTCTTCGGCATCAATAGCCTCTCCATCATCCACGTACTGCTTCCCGCGGAGTGCATCCTTCACTGCAGCAAGCAGATGGAAGGTTTAAGATCTGGCCAGCAGGGCAGGTAAGGAAGAACAATCCAATGAAGTTTTGTGACCACCTCTCGGGTGCACAGACTTGGCTGAGGCCTTGCGTCGTCATGGAGAAGGAAAAAATCGTTCGCATTTTCGTGGCGACGAACACGCTGAAGTCGTTTCTTCATTTTCCTGAGGGTAGCACAATAGACGTTGGAAATGATTATTTCACCTTGAGGGAAGACATCAAACAGAACAACCGCTTCAGAGTACCAGAAGTCCGTCGCCATGAGTCTACCAGCTTAGGGTGCAGCTTTGAACTTTTTATTCGGGAAAGAAGTGATGTGGAGCCACTCCATGGATTGCCCTTTCGTTTTCTGTCCTAAGTGATGAACCCACATTTCATCAACGGTGACGATATTCGACAAAAATTATCACGATCAGCCTCGTAACGCACAACCAATTCCGCACAAATGGCCCCTCTTTGCTCTTTATGGGCTTCTAGTAGGCAGCAAGCAACCCAGCGGGCTCACACCTTTGAGTACCCCAACTGTTGGACGAGTGTGTCAGCACTACCAGCAGAGACGTTCAGTTGTGCAGCGATGTGTTCGATAGTGATCCATCGATCAGCTAGAATGTTTCCACACATTCCAACATTGCAGTAATCGCAGCTGTGTGAGGCTGGCCGGCACGTGGGAGATCTGAGTGACCTTGTTTGATCAGTGACGACCGACGTCTCGTCCAACGACTCAACGTGTTTTTTTCTTAGTGCTATGTCTCTGCAGACATTCTGCAAGCCCCTATGAATATCTCCGATGCTCTAGTTTTATGCCAAAAGAAATTTAGTGTCAGCTCCCTGCTTGGAACGCACGCCCGTTTCAGACGCCACTTTGAAATCAACGTACAGCTTCGTCACCAATCGGAATTTCATGAAACTATAAGGACTGAAGCAGGAATGTTCCACAATGTCCATCAACAAATTCTACTTATTTTCAACCGAAACTGGCCGAGTAAAAATGCGTTGCATTACTTATTGAACGACCGTCGTATATAAAGTGTAAAAGTCATAAATATGTCTGTGACGATATGGGGAAAAGTTAAAAACAATAAAGATGATGCACAGCGGAAAAAAATCTCTTTTAATGGGTGCAAAATTATTATGACCTTTGAAATGATTCCACGCGGAGGGGGCCATCACATCAGTGTACTACAACGGTAACCAAATAGGAGATTTTCTGGGATCCACTAACAATGTCGTCGATACGCTGCACGCTTTGCTCCGAATGCAGGCTTTTCGGCACTAGCGAGGCAGGACGCCCCCATTAACTGACGTATCGCACAGCATGAGCTTTTCGTATGACCTGGTCGACAACGAAAACAGGAAATGGCTTAACTTCAAGACCACTGCCAGCACTGCAAATTAAGCCTGTTTCACACGATCGACTTTGTGTTCGAAATCGACTACTCGTAGTGGGCGTGCATCACACGCCAGCCTGTCAATGATACGTTTACTGTTCCTAGTGTAACGTTCTAAACTCCTGAGGTTACTGAAGACTGCGCAAGCGCAGAGCTATAGGATCCTGTTGCCGTCTGCTAATACCAGAATTCGTCACCAATACTCGCCTTGCCCACTCATGGTATAGTAATGGCTTCGGTGCTACTGACATTAATCTTTATATTATTGTTATCCTTCTGTTTACAAAGTTTGCACGAGGACTTGATTATCTTTTTACCATGAAACCAAATACTTGAAAGAAGGTATTGCAATACCTGGCGAATAAATAACAGCTGAAATTGATGGTAAATGTTTACAAAGAAAATTGCTTCAACAGTGGATTGGCTTGGGTTGTTTGGGATAAAGACCAAACAGAGAGGTCATCGGTCTCATCGGATTAGGGAAGGACGGGGAAGGAAATCGGCCGTGCCCTTTCAAAGGAACCATCCCGGTATTTGCCTGGAGCGATTTAGGGAAATCACAGAAAACCTAAATCAGGATGGCCGGACGCGGGATTGCACCGTCGTCCTCGCGAATGCGAGTCCAGTGTGCTAACCACTGCGCCACGTCGCTCGGTCAACAGTGGAATAGTTATGTCTGGTGAAGGGTAAAATTAATTTGGGATGTTATTTGGAACTTGCAAAGTAAAAAATGCTCAGAGGATAAACTGAAAAGGAACAATACACTGTCTTCTAAATATTGTTTAATTATATTCGTTACCTGAGGTCTACACTGTCCAGTCACATTGTGATCAACTGTCAAAAGCCTGAATAACCACATTGTGCAGCGCGAGGCGTGCCCGAGGAGAGTATATGAGATTCTGGAAACTACAGACAGGGATACAAGCTAAGGCGGCTCAAGAGCCGTGGCCAGCTGCGCTGGGTTACTCGGTTTAGGACCCTTGGTGCAAACAGTCCCATCTAGGTAGTCCCACAAATTCTCGATTGGGTTTAGATCCGGGGAGTTTGGTGGCCAGAGGAATACGTTGAATTGGTGCTCTTCGAACCACGCACGTGTACTACGACTTGTGTGACACGTTGCAATGGCCTGTTCGTAGATGCCATCGTACTGAAGAAACAGCAAACTGCCTCCGAGAATAACGAGTTCACTCAGGGAATGCCACGAAAACATCCACCAGACCATAACGCTCCCTCCTGATTGCTAGATGTTTCCTTTCATGCCGTACACACCAACGACCATCTATCTGACGGAGCATAAAACCGTAATTCATCTTAAAAGGCCACTTGTTGCCAACCAGTGAACGTCCAGATGCGGTATTGTCGTGCAAATTCCAGCCTTCTTCGCCGATGAACACACATGCTCTCTCTCTCTCTCTCTCTCTCTCTCTCTCTCTCTCTCTCTCTCTCTCTCTCTCTCTCTCTCTCTCTGTGTGTGTGTGTGTGTGTGTGTGTGTGTGTGTGTGTGTGTGTGTGTGTGTGTGCGGCCGCGCGGAGGCGCTCGTGCGTGCAGCGTCGTTCGCCGAACGGTCGTTGAGGAGACTATTGGCAGCCCCTTGGTTCATCTCGGCTGTCAGTTGACCACAGTCGCTCAACAGATGCACGCCTTTTCGCCCGTACACATCTCCGCAGCCATCATTCAACCCTGTCATATATGGCCCGTGGTGAACCACAGTTGCCTCGGCGACAGTTTTTGATAGCTGGATAGCGCCATTTTGCTACGCACAATATACTTTAACCACGGCGGCACGCGAATAGTTTACAAACGTAGCCGATTCGCAAATGCTTCCACCGTTGGCCCGAAGGCAGTGGTCATGCCCTTCTGGACGTCATAAAAATGTTTGTTTTCGCATTACATCGACTGCCCTGTTTTCCGCGTCCTCAGACGCTGTGTGTGTATCCTCCACTGCCAGTGCTGCCACATGCCGTCTGTGCTTGTTTATTCCATATTGACGTGAAGCATAGGCGGTGGTCACATTAATGTAACTGGACCGTGTATTAGTGGACATCTGTATGGCGACACTTTCAACGAGATTTCTGAATGTCCGTGGAGGAACGGCAGCTCATTCTTCCTTAAGAGACGAAACCAAAGAACGTAATGACATGGGGCCGTAGGGTCTGCAGAGACGTCGACGTCTAACACATCCCATTGGGTTTAAGTCTGGACTCTAGGCAGACCAGTCCATTTCAAGAATGTTACTGTCGCAAAGTATTGTCTCACAGATGCTGTTTCAAAGCAAGGTGCATTGTCATGCCCAATATAATCAATCAGTGTCTCCGAACTGTTCATCTACTGTATGCATTACAAAATGCTGTAAAATGTGTTCTTATCCTTCTGCATTTAGATTTTTCTTAAATGCAGCAAGGGAACCACACCTTAACCACGATAAACACTCTGATACCATAATATTAACTCCTCCCCACTTTGCTGTTGCCACTAGAGATGATGCCAGGTAATGTTTGGAGTAATTCGCCAAACCAAAACACTTCCATCTGGTTGCTACAGCGTATAGCGTGATTCATCACACCAAGCCATTCGTTTCCAGTCATCCTCTGTCCACTAGCGTCGCTCTTTATACCACCTCTAGAATCGCTTACCATCGACTACAGAAACGTGTAGCTTATGTGACGCTACCCTGTCATTGTACCCCATTCTTTTTAACTCCATAAAAATTGTGTTATCTGGACCGCCGGTAGCACGTAGGTATACTACTGGTTATTAAAATTGCTACACCACTAAGATGATGTGTTACAGACGCGAAATTTAACCGACAGGAAGAAGATGCTGTGATATGCAAATGATTAGCTTTTCAGAGCATTCACACAAGGTTGGCACCGGTGGCGACACCTTCAACGTGCTGAAATGTCGAAAGTTTCCAACCGATTTCTCATACACAAACAGCAGTTGACCGACGTTGCCTGGTGAAACGTTGTTGTGATGCCTCGTGTAAGGACGAGAAATGCGTACCATCATGTTTCCGACTTTGATAAAGAGCGGATTGTAGCCTATCGCGATGAAATTGCTTCTCGCATTGGTCGAGATCCAACGACTGTTAGCAGAATA
Source organism: Schistocerca gregaria (assembly GCF_023897955.1). Classification (NCBI taxonomy): domain Eukaryota; kingdom Metazoa; phylum Arthropoda; class Insecta; order Orthoptera; family Acrididae; genus Schistocerca; species Schistocerca gregaria. The sequence continues at coordinate 167,484,766 of NC_064931.1, read as the reverse complement.
TGGAATCGGTAGGTTTAGGAGGGTAATACGGAACGCCGTGCTGGATCCCAACGGCCTCGTATCACTAGCAGTCGAGATGACATGCACCTTATCCGCATGGCTGTAACGGGCGTGCAGCCACGTCTCGATCCCCGAGTCAACAGATGGGGACGGTTGCAAGACAACAACCATCTGCACGAACAGTTCGACGACGTTTGCAGCAGCATGGACTATCAGCTCGGAGACCATGGCTGCGGTTACCCTTGACACTGCATCACAGACAGGAGCGTCAGCGATGGTGTATTCAACGACGAATCTGGTTGCACGAATGGCAAAACGGTATTTTTTCGGATGAATCCAGGTTCCGTTTACAGCATCATGATGGTCGCATCCGTGTTTGGCGACATCGCGGTGAACGCACATTGGAAGCGTCTATTCGTCATCGCCATACTGGCGTATCATCCGGCGTGATGGTGTGGGTTGCCATTGGTTACACGTCTCGGTCATCTCTTGTTCGTATTGACGGCACTTTGAACGGTGGACGTTACATTTCAGATGTGTTACGACCCATGGCTCTACCCTTCATTCGATCCGTGCGAAACCCTACATTTCAGCAGGATAATGCACGATGCATAATGCATGTTGCAGGTCCTGTACTGGCCTTTCTGGATATAGAAAATGTTCGACTGCTGCCCTGGCCAGCACAATCGCCAAATCTCTCACCAATTGAAAACGTCTGCTCAATGGTGGCCGACCAACTGGCTCGTCTCAATACGCCAGTCAGTACTCTTGATGAACTGTGGTATCGTGTTGAAGCTGCATGGGCAGCTGTGCCTGTACACGCCATCCAAGCTTTGTTTGACTCAATGGCCAGGCGTATCAAGGCCGTTATTACGGTCAGAGGTGGTTGTTCTCTGTACAGATTTCTCAGAATCTATGCACCCAAATTGCGTGAAAATGTAATCACATGTCAGTTGTAGTATAATATATTTGTGCAATGAATACCTGTTTATCATCTGCATTTCTTCTTGGTGTAGCAGTTTTAATGGCCAGTAGTCTACTTGTGAGTGTGTCCTTCCGCCGATTTCATGTGTTCTTTTACAACATCCCTCCGCAATGCCCAACCGTGGGTCCCTGACTGGCAGTACATGTGATCTACCTGATCATGGTTTAGCTGTGGATGTTTCTTCGTGTTTCCACTTCAGTCGACGTGAGTGGCTTTAGATGAGTGTAGCCGAATTTGTGTCACATTGTGGTCCAATCACACCCCCAAATGATGTGTACTGAAACTAATCACATTGTCAGATATTTTATTCCCATGGGTAGAGTGTCACAGTCCAACAGTTTCATTACTGTGTTTATATATAGGTCACCTCCAACTCTACAAGAAGTTAAAGAAATATTCAAGTCACTCAAGAATCGTAGAGCACGAGGAGAAGACGGCATCATCGCGGAAATCTGGAAGTTGCAGGACCCAGAACTCAACAGAGACATCCACAGGATCTTGGAAGATATATGGGAGACCATGAAAATTCCTGACGACAGGAAAACTGCCCTGATACACCCACTACACGAAAAAGATACCAAGACTGACCCGAACAACTACAGAGGAATATCCCTACTACCGGTAACATACAAGATCCTCTCTAAAGCTCTACTAAACAGACTAGAATGGCAGACCGACCACTTGATTGGGGAATACCAAGCAGGCTTCCATAAAGAGCGCTCTTGTGAGGAAGAAATGTGGAACCTGAAAATGATTTTACAACACGAACAGAACCTGATCATTACCTTTGTCGACTTCAGAAAGGCCTACGACTCTATCGACCGGAAAACCCTGTTCAAAATTTTAGCTGAATACAAAGGAGACAACAAAACACGGACAATATAATGGAGCAAACCTTGACCAACACGACCTCCAAAGTAAAGTCCTTTGGGGAACTGTCAGAGCCCTTTGAAATTCGCATAGGTGTCCGACAAGACGATGGTTTCTCACCTCTCCATTTCAATCTAGTGTTAGATAAGGTAATAAAAGAATGGGAAATATCACAACAGGGGATAACCTTAGGAAACCTGCAGATTAAATGCCTGGCTTCTGCAGACGATTTGGCGATTGTCAAGAAAGGTATAAACGAAACAAAAGAAGCTATTGAAAAACTACACGAAATCGCTTCCAAAACTGGACTACAGATCTCTTACGAAGAGACACAGTTTATGAGGACAAAGAAACTCTCATCCCTGAACACAAAGTGTGGCACGATTTACAAAATGACAAACTTTAAATACCACGGTGAAACACTACAAATGAGCGGACATAACAGAGACTGAAACGAAGAAAGCAAATCTAAACTGGACAAGGCACACAAAGTAGTGTGGAATCATTACTATAAGAAGTCTATCTCACAAAAACCCAAATTACGCCGCTACGACGCGGTGGTGCTCCCCGAAGAACTATATGCAGCAGAGACCACACTAATCCTAGAGCATACACGTATCAGACAACTAGAAAAAATTGAACGGAAAACACTTAGGAAAATATTTGGCGCAACTAGCAGCAATTCAATATCGATTAAGAAACCTACAGAGGAACTATACAAACTGACGGAGACAATCACAGAAAAGATTAGAGAACGCAGACTTCAATTCCATGGACACCTACAGAATGCCATCACACAGACTGGCCAAGCAGATCTTTGACTGGGTAACCACTAGAAACAACAAATGGGCGGCAGAGATAAAAAAACGACCTGAACCAACTCAACATCACACAAGACACAATAAACGACGAAAAAATTCAGAAACATTATTAAGAAAAGTAAACTACATGAGATACGCTGCGACAAACGAACAGGCGTAAAATGGACTGAAGAACACAAACATGATCACAGCCGGAAAACGATAGAATTATGGGCAACCAAAAAGGCAACCAAGATGATGCCGAAGACACGAAGCCGACAAGAAGCATGGACAGAGGACCGGAAACAGAAACACAGCGAGCGAATGGGGATAGTTAAGGCAGCAAGAAAGGCAGCAAAAGGAATTTGCCATGTAGTTTAGTCCAACTGCGCTCTTTAAGGGCAAAACAAGCCACACTCAGATCAGTTTTTCATCCTGAAAAGGTCACTGTGTGGTGCGGGTTTACGGCATCATTTATCATAGGGCCATATTTTTCGAAGAGACATGTGCTTCCTGTCATGTTACCTGTACCGTCACTGGTAAGCGCTATGAATGTTTTTTGCGCATCCACACCATTCCATCTCTCCAACAGCGTGGATGTGTGGATGGGATCATTTTTATGCAAGATGGCGCACCTCCGCACATTGCAAATCCAGTTAAGCAGCTGCTGAAGCGCCATTTCGGAAACGCTAGAATTATCAGCCTGGCCGTACCGATCACCTGATCTTAATCCGTGTGACTTCTGGGTGTGGTGCTATCTGAAAGATGTTGTGGTACAAATGGCTCTGAGCACTATGGGACTTAACATCTGAGGTCATCAGTCCCCTAGAACTTAGAACTACTTCAACGTAACTAACCTAAGGACATCACACACATCCATGAGCGATGGAGGATTCGAACCTGCGACCGTAGCGGTCGCGCGGTTCCAGACTGAAGCGCCTAGAACCACTCGACCACAACGGCCGGCAAATATGTTGTGTTCAGTGTTCCGATTGCAATCTTAGCTGCATTGGACGCACGCATTGCGCAACACATTCTGAACGTGACCCCGAAACACTTCGGTCAGTTGTGGAACATGCTGTTCCTCGATTTCAACTTGACGCAGAAACCGGTGGACAGCATACTGTACATGTTTTGCGCCAGTCACACGGAAATTAATAATCTGATTTGATTTTGACTGATTCTTTCCATGCTGTTGTTGGTCAATTAAAAACCGATTTTTCCCATCCGATGTCATATGACCTTGCCATGGTGAATGCGATTACGTAACTAACAGTATCATACCTGTACACCCACGCACACTGAGTGGTAAAGTATGTTTAACGTCAAACGTACATCTTACGCATTGTTCTATGATTCATTTGTCATTTGTAGTCGACCACTACTAAATTATGATTTTTACAGCGCCGTCTATTGCTACAGCGGCGCGATCTAGGGCGTCTTGTCACGGTCTTCGCGGCTGCCCCCGTCGGAGGTTTGAGTCCTCCCTCGGGCATGGGTGTGTGTGTCCTCCTTAGCGTAAGTTAGTTTAAGTTAGATTAAATATTGTGTAAGCTTAGGGGGACCGTAGACATCAGCAGTTTGGTCTCTCTAAGACCTTACCACAAATATTCAAATTTTCTATTGCTATATTTTGTTACTATTTATTTTTCTTCTGCCAAACGTTTTCCCCCTCTACTCCGATAATATTGTGTTCCAATCTGACGTCATTCTGACCAGTGGTGTTATTTCTACAGTGATTTGAAAGTTTAACTTAAATTATAATCACCCTCTATATATACAGGGTGTTACAAAAAGGTACGGCCAAACTTTCAGGAAACATTACTCACACACACATAAAGAAAGGATGTTATGTGGACATGGGTCCAGAAACGCTTAATTTCCATGTTAGAGCTCATTTTAGTTTCGTCAGTATGTACTGTACTTCCTCGATTCACCGCCATGATTTCATGCGGGATACTCTACCTGTGCTGCTGGAACATGATCCTTTACAAGTACGACACAACATGTGGTTCATGCAAGATGGAGCTCCTGCACATTTCAGTCGAAGTGTTCGTATGCTTCTCAACAACAGATTCGGTGACCTATGGATTGGTAGAGGCGGACCAATTCCATGGCCTCCACGCTCTCCTGACCTCAACGCTCTTGACTTTCATTTATGGGGCATTTGAAAGCTCTTGTCTACGTAACCCCGGTACGCCATTCTCCAGGGCTGCATCAGCGCACAAGGGTTTCCATGGGACGGAGGGTGGATGCACGTATCCTCGCTAACGGAGGGCATTTTGAACATTTCCTGTAACAAAGTGTTTGAAGTCACGCTGGTACGTTCTGTTGCTGTGTGTTTCCATTTCATGAGTAATGTGATATGAAGGGAAGTAACAAAATGAGCTCTAATATTGAAAGTAAGTGTTTCCGGACACATGTCCACGTAACATATTTTCTTTGTTTGTGTGTGAGACATGTTTTCTGAAAGTGTGGCCTATATTACTATCGGACATGTCGAAAAACACACACACACACACACACACACACACAAACACACACACACACACACACACACACACACACACACACACACACACACACACACACACACCAAAAATCCATTATTTCAGTATGTGAATCCGAAAGGGTGAGTGAAGGTTTGATGGATAGGTGACGCTATCCTACGAGTGGTAGTGTGCAACAGGCATGGATTTTTGGATCGGATACGAAGGGTGCTCGGATGACCGAAGTGGTTAAGGCGATCGCTCTTATTGAATGGGTGATGTGGGTTCAAGTCCTAGTCCGTTACAAAAAATCACATGTTGTCATTGATTCATTTCTTTGCCCAAATGCGGCTAACGTCACTGAAGACCTTTTAATACCTTATCATCTTTGTACCAGTTACATTCACTAATAGCTCAAAGTGGTTCCATACTGAGGAAATCAGCGCGGGGGAGCAGATGCAGGGATCCTGTGTAGTGGATCTTGGCAAGGTCCTAGTGGAGGTGGTTTACCGCTGCCTTCCTCCTACAAGTTATGAAGTCTCCGGTGAGTATCCGAGTCGTTTGGATGACTGTGATGAATGCTTGCACAGTGTAGTGTTGGCTTTGTGTTCCTATGGATGAAGGGAAGGGAGAGGGTGCACCCAGTGCCAGTACATAGCGTACTCCTATCAAATAGCACCCAATGGGGACTCCAAGTTCAGCATTCCTATCCGATGGATGGAACATCATCAACAGTGTCACGTGCCCTCACTTCGCCACACACTATGGAAAGGTTGGAATTTAATTCAGGTTGTTGACGCAAAGACAAGTGACCGGGAAGTTCACACCACACCATACCTCGTCTCCCCTAGCCAGCCAAATACCACCAGCGAAAATTTCCCACCACGTGGATTCGAGCCGCCTTTCTTCATAAACGAGCTCCATCACAGACTTAAAAACAGTTAATATACACTTAAGCACCAAAGAAACTTGTATAGCCATGCCTATTCAGATGTAGAGATATGTAAAAAGGCAGAATACGGCGCTGAGGTCGGCAACGCCTATGTACGACAACAAGTGTCTGGCGCAGTTGTTAGATCAGTTACTCCTGCTACAGTGGTAGGTTATCAAGATTTATGTGGGTTTGAAGGCGGCCGGAATAAGATCCTGCAAGAACGGGACCAACGACGACTGAAGAGAATCGTTCAACGTGACAGAAGTGCAACCCTTCCGCCAATTGGTGCATATTTCAACGCTGGGCCACCAAATGCCAGCGTGCCAACTATTCAACAAAACATCATCGTTATGAACTTTCAGAGCTGAAGGCCCACTCGTGTACCCTTGATAACTGCACGACACAAAGCTTTACGCAAACCTGGGCCCGTCAACAACGATTTTGGACTGTTGATGACTGGAAACATGTTGCCTGGTCGGACAAGTCTCCTTTCAAGTTGTACTGAGCAGATTGACGTATACGGCTATTGAGACAACCTCATGGCTCCATGAACCCTGCATGTCAGCAGGAGACTGTTCAAGCTGGTGGAGGCTCAATGTTGGTGTGGGGCGCGTGCTGTTGGATTGATATGGAAGCCCTAATACATCTAGGTATGACTCTGACAGGTGACACGTAAGTAAACATCCTGTCTGATCACCTGCATCCATTCATGTCCATTTTGCATTCCGTCGGACTTGGGCAGTTCCAACAGGTCAATGCGACACTCCCGACACTCCACACGTCCAGAATTGCTACAGAGTGTCTCCAGGAACACTCTTCTGGTTTAAACACTTCCACTGGCCCCCAGACTCCTCAGACACGAACACTGAGCACATCTGGGATACCCTGCAACGTGCTGTTCAGAAGAGATCTCCACCACCTCGTACTCTTACGGAATTATGGACTGCCCTGCAGGATTCATGGTGTCAGTTCACTCCTGCAGTACTTCAGACATTAGTCGAATCCATTCCAAGTCGTGTAGCGGCCCTTCCGCGTCCTTGCGGGGACCCAACACGATATTAGGCAGGTGTACCAGTTTCTTCGGCTGTTTAGTGTACTTCCATCACAAACCCAAATAAAAATAGAAAACTAATGTGCCTATAATATTAACGACAGTTGTAGGGTCATATTATGCGAATTTCACCTTCTCGCTTGAGACAAAGGCAGGACTGACAGGCGAACTGTTACTGGAGTGGCTTTATATATAGTGCTTGGCTGACTTGCCCATACATGGAATGATTGCATGCAGTGGTCGGCACATAGCATGTTCCAGTGGCATGCTGCATAGCTTGCGTGTAGATGGTGGTCAGGCTGAACGCAGTGGCTGTGGCGAACTGGGACAGTTGACAATCAGCAATGACTACACCTGACAGCCATGGTGCTCAGAACAATACTGATTTGTCGATAACTGAGGTGGCTAAGAAAGACAGACATTTACAAATAGGTAACGCATTCTTCAGTTTATTTGCAATATGTACACTTAATGACTGAGATAGACATCACATGAATTGCTGCAGGCTCTTGTTATATACAAGCACAGTAGTGTTATTGGTAGAAACAAATAGTGTTGAATGTCGGTACCATCAGACAGTCTCTGAACACTAGTAATGCTTAGTAGTATCATGTTGTAGAGATACAATTTCTCACTGCAGTCTTCTATATTAAGGTTGATCCAGATCCGAAGATACTGCGAATCTGAGTGCTGCTCTCTGAGTGGGACTGTTTAAAAAAGATGCACTGACCAGTCAGTCACAGACAGTGTGGTCATTCAGCTTCTTCTGGTGGCGTGCATGCATGGCACTCCCACTCCCACACGCCATTGGTGACTGCGAGTGATGGAAGAGTGAGCTCGTCGGTGGCTCACTGGGATGAGGTTTATACACCATGTGATCACAAGTATCCGGACACCCCCAAAAAGATACGTTTTTCATTAGGTTCATTGTGCTGCCACCTACTGCCAGGTACTCCATATCACCTATCTCAGTCGTTATTAGACATAGTGAGAGAGCCGAATGAGGCACTTTGCGGAACTCACGGACTTTGAACGTGGTGAGGCGATTGCGTGTCACTCGCGTCATACGACTGTACGCGAGATTTCCACATTCCTAAACATCTCTATGTCCACTATTTTCGATGTGATAGTGAAGTGGAAACGTGAAGGGACACGTACAGCACAAAAGCATACAGGCCTATGTCGTCTGTTGACTGACAGAGGCGGCCGACAGTTAAACAGGGTCGCAATGTGTAATAAGAAGACATCCATCCAGACCATCACACAGAAATTCCAAACTGCATCAGGACCCACTGCAAGTACTATGACACTTAGGCAGGAGCTGAGAAAACGTGGATTTCATGGTCGAGCGGCTGCCCATAAGCCACACATCACGCCGGTGAACGCCAAACGACGCCTCGCTTGGTGTAAGGAGCGTAAACATTGGACGATTGAACATTGGAAAAAACGTTCTGTGGAGTGAAGAATTGCGGTACACAGTGTGCCTATCCGATGGCAGGCTGTGGGTATGGCGAATGCCCAATTAACGTCATCTGCCAGCGTATGTAGTGCCAACAGTAAAATTCGGAGGCGGTGTTGTTGTGGTGTGGTCGTGTTTATCATGGAGGGGGCTTGCACCCCGTGTTGTTTTGAGTGGCACTATCACAGCACAGGCCTACATTGATGATTTAAGCAACTGTTGAAGAGCAATTCGGGGATGGCGATTACATCTTTCAACACGATCGAGTACCTGTTCATATTGCACAGCGTGTGGCGGAGTGATCACACGACAGTAACATCCCTGTATGGACTGGTCTGCACAGTCTTCACCTGAATCCTATAGACCACCTCTGGGATGTTTTGGAACGTCGACTTCGTGCCAGGCCTCACAGACCGACATCGATACCTCTCCACTCCGTGAAGAATGGGCTGTCATTCCCCAAGGAACCTTCCAGCACCTGATTGAACGTATGCCTGCGAGAGTGGAAGCTGTCATCAAGGCTAAGGGTGATACAATACCATATTGAATTCCAGAATTACCGATGGATGGCGCCACGAACTTGTAATTCATTTTGAACCAGGTGTCCGGATACTTTTCATCACATTTTTATGTGCCGTCTCCTGGCTTTCTATGTGTGGCACGCATTGCACGTAGTTCTGAGCGAATCTGTGCAAGTGCTTCACATTGAGCCTAGGATCGAAGTGTGTCTTTTGATGCGTAGCGTGGTAGTATATCTCGTGGCATATAGCGTAACAATCCCTCTCGTGGCATGCAGCATGGAAACGTTTCTTGGGAACTTGCCAGCGAAGCGTCTCTTCCGACGCGTAGCGTGGAAGATCATCTGCTGATGTGTAATGTGAAAGCGCCTCTGCTGACATCTAGCGAGGCCATGGCATGGCCAAGGAATAGGGCTTTTTCTTAACTGTAATTTGTAGCCGTAATTCCCGGCCCCCTATGCGATGCTCCAAATGCCAACACTTCATGCGTAAGTCTTGCGATGTACATACAACTGGATTTGCGTCGATCTCTTCATGAAATCTCACCACATCAGCTACCACCTACCCATGTCAGTTGCGGAAACGACCACCATCCCCATTTCCGGAAATATGCTACCCTCATTACAGACTAAAAATCGAGGAACAGAAGGTCTCTGATCGCCTCTCATACTTTGAAGCTCGGAAAATGTAAATCAGTTATATCCGCTCCCAAACATATCTACTTTTTCCGCTGCTGTGGCTAGGTTGTCAGCAGTACTTCACATATTTACTGCCTCGATGGCGACCTGTGGCAGTCACACAAGTAAATTAAGCCATGCAGGAGATGAGCCTCTCTCTCTTGTGATTCCTACACCATCTTCGAGGTTCCCAACTCCTTGCACCTGGCGTCAGACATGAGTTTCCCTTGGGAGCCCTCTCCGTGAAAATGTACAGACCTTCGATGTGAAGCTGAAGGCGCCACGGACTGCGTATTTCAGGGTTGCTCACTTCCACTCACTTCTTATACCCACAGTGGATAAAGAAGAGAGGATTCTGGTGAAACCGCACGCCATTCGACTCTCAACCTACGCTCGTTGATGCTGTTCCACCCCCACCAGTGACACAGCAGTCCTGTCCTCTTGACTACTTCACACCTGATAAGGACAACCTCGCCAGGATAATTCAGTGGAACTACGATGGATATAATTTTAGCCCACCAGAACTACTACTAATAATGTCTTCCTGTCCTGCGATCTATGTTGCTCTCCAAGAAATGCATTTCATTGATGACCATGTCCCAACTCTGAGGTTACCATGCAGTCTGTCAGAGCTATACTGGCGCCAAGAGAGCACTAGAGGGGTCAGCAAATGGAGTAATTTCCATACCATGTTGGAAGAAATTGCAATGGAAGTGTGAACAAAGCCAGTCATCAGTTTCCAACGTTTATTTACCCCCACGAAGGGTACATACTGCCCTTGAGATGGCCACCTTAATCCGACAGTTCTCCCTTCATTTTCTCTTACTTGGGGATTTCAGTGCACACCTTCCCGTTGTGCATAACTTCCATGTCGTCGGGCAGGGCCTACTGGTTGACCAGCTTCTTTCCGATTATGATCGCCACTTCCTCGATGGTGATACTACTATCCACTTTTGCTTCCCATCCTCGTTACCTCATTAAACGCAGTAAGAAGGAATGCTGGGAGATTTTCTTCTCCTTGGGAATGTATGTCAACGCATCCCAGGTGTGTTTCAAGCACTGTAGCTAACTGGTCTACCACTGTCCAGTAACTGTTCCAGGTCTCTTTCATTTCTACTGATGCAACGATTCTTGCTAAATTCCTTGCAACCAACTTTGCGACAGCTTAAGTGTCCTCTTTTAACGGGTCACTTTTTGAATGCACAAAGGATATGTTAAAAACATCCCCCTATCCTTCATCCTCATCACTCTGAATCATTTAATGAACCTTCTACTGACTGGGAAGTGCATCAGACTCTTGATTTGATTCATCATCATATGAATCAACAACTGAATGTTACTCAAAGACTCCATCTTCTCAGGGTCCTCAACTGTATTCGACTAGGTGTTATACCTTCGTGGTGACGAGATAGCATCCTCGCCCTAATCCCTAAAATAGGCAAAGACCCAGGGTCCATCGACAGCTACCAACCGATTAGCCTCAGCAACTTGCTCTGCTAATTGTTAGAAAGGATAATAGCATGACGATTATTCTGGGTGCAAGAATCATGGGGCATTTTGTCCACCTATCATTGTGGCTCCAATGAGGGACGATCCGCAACCGAACATCTGCGTGAAACAGCTATGTTGCAGTCTCTTTCTAAACGCCATCGTCTCATTGAACTTTTTTACATAAATGATTCACACTACACTGCATGGCGCCATGACATTTTACTTACCTTCCATGAGCGTAGCTTTTCATCAGTTTATATCCCACCAATTGTTTTGGGTTAGAGTTGGTATAGTGATCAGCTCACCATGAGTCCAAGAGAAGGGCATCCTTCAGGTTTCTGTTCTTCGCCCAACGACTCAGTGTTTCTGTTCATTGCCAGGTCTCCGTAGTCAGTCTGCAAGCGCCTATGAATATATGCAATGGGCTGACATCCCGCGAAAATAAACTCAATGCCAGCTCTCTGTTCGGAATACAACTCCGTTTCAGACGCCATTGTGAAGCTACGTATAGCGCCCCACCTATCGAAACTTAATGAAACTACAGCGACTGAAGCGGGTTTGGGGACGCCCTCGCACTTGAAATGGCAATTTTAAGGGACGTCTTTTAGTATCTAAATCAATGGCTCTCAAACATTCCGATAACGCCGACCCCCATGTTTTTTCGGAATGTGACCTGCGGACCCCCTTGCAATGCTATCTAAAATTTCACACGGTATTAAAAAAATGTACTAATCAGAATTACCTTGACAAAAATGTCAAGATAAATAATACGATAAGTAATTTATTCTAAAGATATGATTGTTGGCTATTGAACCAAATTTCAATTGAAAATACAGTAGCTTACAGTAATACAGTAACAGTATAGTAATACAAGAAATACAGTAACTGAAAATTGTCCTATTTTTTTAAGAAGTCCAATTGATAAGCAATGTTCAGAAATGTAGGGTCACTAATGTGAGGAATTAAATCGTGTTTTTCCATAATTCCATTGAAATCTTCAATAAGTTTTGTCACCATCAATATTAGGTTTGATTCCCCATTAACACGATTTCGTTTTAAGGTTTTAATACTGCAAAGAGCAGGAAATGTCTGCTCAAGTAAGTGAGTGGTAGGGAAAGGCATCAAATGTTGCAATGCCTCTTTAGACAACTCTTCATACACTCCTGGAAATGGAAAAAAGAACACATTGACACCGGTGTGTCAGACCCACCATACTTGCTCCGGACACTGCGAGAGGGCTGTACAAGCAATGATCACACGCACGGCACAGCAGACACACCAGGAACCGCGGTGTTGGCCGTCGAATGGCGCTAGCTGCGCAGCATTTGTGCACCGCCGCCGTCAGTGTCAGCCAGTTTGCCGTGGCATACGGCGCTCCATCGCAGTCTTAACACTGGTAGCATGCTGCGACAGCGTGGACGTAAACCGTATGTGCAGTTGACGGACTTTGAGCGAGGGCGTATAGTGGGCATGCGGGAGGCCGGGTGGACGTACCGCCGAATTGCTCAAGACGTGGGGCGTGAGGTCTCCACAGTACGTCGATGTTGTCGCCAGTGGTCGGCGGAAGGTGCACGTGCCCGTCGACCTGGGACTGGACCGCAGCGACGCACGGATGCACGCCAAGACCGTAGGATCCTACGCAGTGCCGTAGGGGACCGCACCGCCACTTCCCAGCAAATTAGGGACACTGTTGCTCCTGGGGTATCGGCGAGGACCATTCGCAACCGTCTCCATGAAGCTGGGCTACGGTCCCGCACACCGTTAGGCCGTCTTCCGCTCACGCCCCAACATCGTGCAGCCCGCCTCCAGTGGTGTCGCGACAGGCGTGAATGGAGGGACGAATGGAGACGTGTCGTCTTCAGCGATGAGAGTCGCTTCTCCCTTGGTGCCAATGATGGTCGTATGCGTGTTTGGCGCCTTGCAGGTGAGCGCCACAATCAGGACTGCATACGACCGACGCACACAGGGCCAACACCCGGCATCATGGTGTGGGGAGCGATCTCCTACACTGGCCGTACACCTCTGGTGATCGTCGAGGGGACACTGAATAGTGCACGGTACATCCAAACCGTCATCGAACCCATCGTTCTACCATTCCTAGACCGGCAAGGGAACTTGCTGTTCCAACAGGACAATGCACGTCCGCATGTATCCTGTGTCACCCAAAGTGCTCTAGAAGGTGTAAGTCAACTACCCTGACCAGCAAGATCTCCGGATCTGTCCCCCATTGAGCATGTTTGGGACTGGATGAAGCGTCGTCTCACGCGGTCTGCACGTGCAGCACGAACGCTGGTCCAACTGAGGCCCAGGTGGAAATGGCATGGCAAGCCGTTCCACAGGACTACATCCAGCATCTCTACGATCGTCTCCATGGGAGAATAGCAGCGTGCATTGCTGCGAAAGGTGGATATACACTGTACTAGTGCCGACATTGTGCATGCTCTGTTGCCTGTGTCTATGTGCCTGTGGTTCTGTCAGTGTGATCATGTGATGTATCTGACCCCAGGAATGTGTCAATAAAGTTTCCAGTTCCTGGGACAATGAATTCACGGTGTTCTTATTTCAATTTCCAGGAGTGTATTTACAACGCACACGCAACCAAAGCGACGAAGTTCATTTTCCTTGAGAAGAGTTTTCCACGAAGTATTGCAGGATAGTTCCAATAGCTGTTCTTGTACTGTGTCAGAGAGATTTCGCCATTAGTGAAAGGATCTTCAATCTAGCAGTTACCAGGTTGAGGCACAGGGAAATATTCTCGAAAACCTACAACTAATGCTATAAAGTGTCTTACAAGTGGTCTGCATTTCAGCACAGAGGTTTTCCACTCGAAGAATCAATGAAGTCCCTGAGCACTGGAAATGATGAATCGTTATTGTTCTGTATTCGAACTACCCACAGCTGCCGTTTGTTAATTGTATCTTCAACTTTACTCTCAACCTACATGTTATAACCATTTCTTTCTTGTAGGCCCACGTTAAATCCGTTGAGAATGGAGAAAATATCCACCAGGTAGGCCACTTTAAACAACCAATCAAAATCACACAATTTCTCGCTTGAAAAACAATGTTACTTGTCTAAAAGAAACAAGCGTTCTTCATCACGCATACCAAAGAAACGACATAAAACTTACCCTCTTGTCGAACAACACACTTCAGTATGTAAGAAGAGTTGAGGGTGCTAATTGACAATTCCACATAAAACTGTGACAAGACGGGAATTGGGGAATTTAGAGAACGTGATTTAATGAAAGTATCAAGTTTTGTAACTTCATCCAGAACACGTTTCAAATCGTCAGGCATTTTTCTCGCTGCTAAAGCTTCTCTGTGTATGAATCAATTAGTACACTACTTCTGCTGCTAAAGGTTGCTCTCGAGTCGCTAGGCCTGTCTTCCAACCTGTAAAAGTGTCCTAACAAAGAACGAATTTCTCTCGTTTGAAGTAGTCCTATATAACGCTTGACCAGCTTCTGGGCAGAATTAGTAAAGTAGGGAAACATTTAAATTTACAAACGTAGGTATAATTTTTAATTGCTTTCTTTTTATTATCTGAAAAATACTTCTTGATTTTATTACAACACTTATCAATTTTTAGGCGTCGCGGACCCCGTGGTTAGGCACCGCGGACCCCCAGAGGTCTGCAGACCCTACTTTGACAAACACTGATCTAAATCTTTGCTTTCGTTTTTTTCTTCTGAAGAGTGTTCTCAAATTTGTTTTCCTTTCACAAAATGTACTTCGTGGAAAGGTTTTTTAACAACTAACACTGTTAAGTTAAAGACAAGAAAAATAACAGCACTGAGAGAAGCTGCATAAAAAGATAAAGAATTTGTCTCTGCGGCTTCTAACTAGTTTTTAGTAGCAAACGACCCACCATAAATCCAGAGCGGAGGGGCACTCTGTAATATTTACAAATAAATAAATTTCCTTATGCAACCTTCACTGAAGAACGGGTTGAAGCGGAATTCAAATGAGAACACTGTGTTTTGTCCCACAGTACGTCAACATATTTCAGATTTGCAGTGCACATTCAGGCGTTTCGCCAATAGCACCACAAGTAATAGAACCACCAGCCCAGACTGCAGGAAACGCTGTCTAACAGTCGGCATAGCCAGATTCACGCCTGTTTCCGATATTCTAGGCGTCTGGCTCATCGTGGCTTTTGTGTTGGCAGAAGAGCCAACACCGTGTTACTACTGGAGGCCGTAATGCACGCGTTTTAGCTCACGCAGGCTGGTGTGAGGAGGGAAGAACTTTACTGACGTGAGATCTGGAACATGACAAGGAATGAGAATTCAGAAAGGGGACGTAATTAGTTTGATACTTAACTTTAATCCATTAATGATGAACGTCGCTCTTGACGGTACATGAGTTACAATATTATCTGTTCCGAAGACATTCTTGAAGTAATTATAGTAACTGAATATGGCGCCTTGCTAGGTCGTAGCAAATGACGTAGATGAAGGCTATGCTAAACTGTCGTCTATGCAAATGAGAGCGTATGTAGACAGTGAACCATCGCTAGCAAAGTCGGCTGTACAACTGGGGCGAGTGCTAGGGAGTCTCTCTAGACTAGACCAGCCGTGTGGCGGCGCTCGGTCTGAAATCACTGATATTGGCGACACGCGGGTCCGACGTATACTAACGGACCGCGGCCGATTTAAAGGCTACCACCTAGCAAGTGTGGTGTCTGGCGGTGACACCACAGTGGCCATGCGCCCATTCTTTGTTTTCCGCGATATTTTCCTTGATGGTAATGCACTTGTAGATCAAATAAAACTATAGCGAAAGTTTAAAATATGGTCTACATCTACATCTATATCCACACTCCAAGCCACCTGACGGTGTGTGGCGGAGGGTACCCTGAATACCTTTATCGGTTCTCCCTTCTATTCCAGTCTTTTATTGTTCGTGGAAAGAAGGATTGTCGGTATGCTTCTGTGTGGGTTCTAATCTCTCTGATTTTATCCTCATGGTCTCTTCGCGAAATATACATAGGAGGGAGCAATATACTGCTTGACTCTTCGGTGAAGGTATGCTCTCGAAACTTTAACAAAAGCCCGTACCGAGCTACTGAGCGTCTCTCCTGCAGAGTCTTCCACTGGAGTTCATCTATCATCTCCGTAACGCTTTCGCGATTACTAAATGATCCTGTAACGAAGCGCGCTGATCTCCGTTGGATCTTCTCTCTCTCTTCTATCAACCCTATCTGGTACGGATCCCACACTGTTGAGCAGTATTCAAGCAGTGGGCGAACAAGCGTAGCCGGCCGCGGTGGTCTCGCGGTTCTAGGCGCTCAATCCGGAACCGCGCGACTGCTACTGTCGCAGGTTCGAATCCTGCCTCGGGCATGGTTGTGTGTGATGTCCTTAGGTTAGATAGGTTTAAGCAGTTCTAAGTTCTAGGGGACTGATGACCACATATGTTGAGTCCCATAGTGCTCAGAACCATTTGAACAAGCGTACTGTAACCTACTTCCCTTGTTTTCGGATTGCAATTCCTTAGGATTCTTCCAATGAATCTCAGTCTGGCATCTGCTTTACCGACGATCAACTTTATATGATCATTCCATTTTAAATCACTCCTAATGCGAACGCCCAGATAATTTATTGAATTAACTGCTTCCAGTTGCTGACCTGCTATTTTGTAGCTAAATGATAAGGGATTTATCTTTCTATGTATTCGCAGCACATTACACTTGTCTACATTGAGATTCAATTGCCATTCCCTGCACCATGCGTCTATTCGCTGAAGATCCTCCTGCATTTCAGTACAATTTTTCATTGTTGCAACCTCTCGATACACCACAGCATCATCTGCAAAAAGCCTCAGTGAACTTTCCAATGTCATCCACCAGGTCATTTATGTATATTGTGAATAGCAACGGTCCTATGACACTCCCGTGCGGCACACCTGAAATCACTCTTACTTCGGAAGACTTCTCTCCATTGAGAATGACATGCTGCGTTCTGTTATCTAGGAACTCCTCAATCCAATCACAAAATTGGTCTGATAGTCCGTATGCTCTTACTTTGTTCATTAAACGACCGTGGGGAACTGTGTCAAACGCCTTGCGGAAGTCAAGAAACACGGCATCTACCTGTGAACCCATGTCTATGGCCCTCTGAGTCTCGTGGACGAATAGCGCGAGCTGGGTTTCACACGACCGTCTTTTTCGAAACCCATGCTGATTCCTACAGAGTAGATTTCTAGTCTCCAGAAAAGTCATTATACTCGAACATAACACGTGTTCCAAAATTCTACAACTGATCGACGTTAGAGATATAGGTCTATAGTACTACACATCTGTTCGACGTCCCTTCTTGAAAACGGGGATGACCTGTGCCCTTTTCCAATCCTTTGGAACGCTACGCTCTTCTAGAGTCCTACGGTACACCGCTGCAAGAAGGGGGGCAAGTTCCTTCACGTACTCTGTGTAAAATCGAACTGGTATCCCATCAGGTCCAGTGGCCTTCCTTCTTTTGAGCGATTTTAATTGTTTCTCTATCCCTCTGTCGTCTATTTCGATATCTACCATTTTGTCATCTGTGCGACAATCTAGAGAAGGAACTACAGTGCAGTCTCCCTATGTGAAACAGATTTGGAAGAAGACATTTAGTATTTCGGCCTTTAGACTGTCATCCTCTGTTTCAGCACCATATTGGTCACAGAGTGTCTGGACATTTTGTTTTGATCCACCTACCGCTTTGACATAAGACCTAAATTTCTAAGATTGACCATTAACGGCGCATTAAATAGCTGATACCATAGCCATACCAAAAGGTAAGAATACGGTACTTGTACATGAATAATCAACTATCAGAGTGTTGTTTGACAAATAAATGCTACATTTGTTGAATGTTGTTGTTGTTGTTGTCTTCAGTCCTGAGACTGGTTTGATGCAGCTCTCCATGCTACTCTATCCTGTGCAAGCTGCTTCATCTCCCAGTACCTACTGCAACCTACATCCTTCTGAATCTGCTTAGTGTACTCATCTCTCGGTCTCCCTCTACGATTTTTACCCTCCACGCTGCCCTCCAATGCTAAATTTGTGATCCCTTGGTGCCTCAAAACATGTCCTACCAACCGATCCCTTCTTCTAGTCAAGTTGTGCCACAAACTTCTCTTCTCCCCAATCCTATTCAATACCTCCTCATTAGTTACGTGATCTATCTACCTTATCTTCAGTATTCTTCTGTAGCACCACATTTCGAAAGCTTCTATTCTCTTCTTGTCCAAACTAGTTATCGTCCATGTTTCACTTCCATACATGGCTACACTCCAAACAAATACTTTCAGAAACGACTTCCTGATACATAAATCTATATTCGATGTTAACAAATTTCTCTTCTTCAGAAACGCTTTCCTTGCCATTGCCAGTCTACATTTTATATCCTCTCTACTTCGACCATCATCAGTTATTTTACTTCCTAAATAGCAAAACTCCTTTACTACTTTAAGTGTCTCATTTCCTAATCTAATTCCCTCAGCATCACCCGATTTA
This sequence comes from Schistocerca gregaria, assembly GCF_023897955.1. Classification (NCBI taxonomy): domain Eukaryota; kingdom Metazoa; phylum Arthropoda; class Insecta; order Orthoptera; family Acrididae; genus Schistocerca; species Schistocerca gregaria. The sequence goes on along the minus strand of NC_064931.1, from coordinate 167,465,992 downwards.
ATTTGACTACATTCCATTATCCTCGTTTTGCTTTTGTTAATGTTCATCTTATATCCTCCTTTCAAGACACTGTCCATTCCGTTCAACTGCTCTTCCAAGTCCTTTGCCGTCTCTGACAGAATTACAATGTCATCGGCGAACTTCAAAGTTTTTACTTCGTCTCCATGAATTTTAATACCTACTCCAAATTTTTCTTTTGTTTCCTTTACTGCTTGCTCAATATACAGATTGAATAACATCGGGGAGAGGCTACATACTGTCTTACTCCTTTCCCAACCACTGCTTCCCTTTCATGCCCCTCGACTCTTATGACGGCCATCTGGTTTCTGTACAAATTATAAATAGCCTTTCGCTCCCTGTATTTTACCCCTGCCACCTTTAGAATTTGAAAAAGAGTATTCCAGTCAACATTGTCAAAAGCTTTCTCTAAGTCTACAAATGCTAGAAACGTAGGTTTTCCTTTTCTTAATCTTTCTTGTAAGATAAGTCGTAAGGTCAGTATTGCCTCACGTGTTCCAACATTTCGACGGAATCCAAACTGATCCTCCCCGAGGTCTGCATCTACCAGTTTTTCCATTCGTCTGTAAAGAATTCGCGTTAGTATTTTGCAGCCGTGGCTTATTAAACTGATAGTTCGGTAATTTTCACATCTGTCAGCACCTGCTTTCTTTGGGATTGGAATTATTATATTCTTCTTGAAGTCTGAGGGTATTTCGCCTGTCTCATACATCTTGCTCACCAGCTGGTAGAGTTTTGACAGGACTGGTTGTCCCAAGGCCGTCAGTAGTTCTAATGGAATGTTGTCTACTCCGGGGGACTTGTTTCGACTCAGGTCTTTCAGTGCTCTGTCAAACTCTTCACGCACGTATTTGTTGAATACTGACCAAAAAATACGAAAAATAATTCCTAGGCAATGTTTTGACTCTTTTTAAACGAATTAAGGTGATTTTGTGAGCCAGTTTGTTACACTACATGAGATGTGAATCCACTATTTCACGCCAGGAACGGAACATTAAACGAAGCAGCTGGTGGAAGACGGTATCCCTGGCACGAAACGAAGGCGATTTCGATGTCATCTTCGGAAACGAGTATGTCCAGTGATTTCTGTAGTGCAGGAAGAATTCTTTTGTAGGTAACCCGGAAACTGGTAAAGCAGTAACAGGCGAATATTGCTCAAGTCTTACAGACCAACTGAATTGGGAATAAATGAACGGCAGGAGGCTCGAACTGGAAAAAGTAAAATACTGTCTTTCACTTGGTCAGTACAACTGCCCATAAAAGTGCTCCGGCAATGTTAAAATTGATAAATGAGTCACACACCTCGCTGTTCATCAAATTTGTCTTCATCTGACTTCCACCTACACTCATGCGAAAAATAAGGAGGAGTTGTGCGACATAAACGAAAGTTGTAGACATGTTTCTACATCTCAATGTTGTTGTTGTTGTGGTCTTCAGTCCTGAGACTAGTTTCATGCAGCTCTCCATGCTAATCTATCCTGTGCAAGCTCCTTCATCTCCCAGTACCTACTGCAACCTAAATCCTTCTGAATCTGCTTAGTGTATTCATCTCTTGGTCTCCCTCTACGACTTTTACTCTCCACGCTGCCCTCCAATGCTAAATTTGTGATCCCTTGATGCTTCAGGACACGTCCTACCAACCGATCCCTTCTTCTAGTCAAGTTGTGCCACAAACTTCCCTTCTCCCCAATCCAACTCAATACCACCTCATTAGTTACGTGATCTACCCACCTAATCTTCAGCATTCTTCTGCAGCACCACATTTCGAAAGCTTCTATTCTCTTCTTGTCTCAACTATTTATTGTCCACATTTCACTTCCATACATGGCTACACTCCACACAAATACTTTCAAAAAACGACTTCCTCAAGCTTAAATCTATACTCGATGTTGACAAATGTCAAACTCATTCCTTGCCATTGCCAGTCTACATTTTATATCCTCTTTACTTCGACCATCATCAGTTATTTTGCTCCCCAAATAGCAAAACCACTTTACTACTTTAAGTGTCTCATTTCCTAATCTTATTCCCTCAGCCTCACCCGACTTAATTCGACTACATTCCATTATCCTCGTTTTACTTTTGTTAACGTTCATCTTATGTCCTCCTTTCAAAACACTGTCCATTCCGTTCAACTTCTCTTCCAAGTCCTTTGCTGTCTCTGCCAGAATTAAAATGTCATCGGCGAACCTCAAAGTTTTAATTTCTTTTCCCTGGATTTTAATACCTACTCCGAACTTTTCTTTTCTTCCTTTACTGCTTGCTCAATATACAGATTGAATAACATTGGGGAGAGGCTACAGCCCTGTCTCACTCCCTTTCCAATCACTACTTCCCTTTTATGCCCCTTGACTCTAATAACTGCCATCTGGTTTCTGTACAAATTGTAAATAGCCTTTTGCTCCCTCTATTTTACCCCTGCCACCTTTATAATTTCATTGAGCGTATTCCAGTCAACATTGTCAAAAGCTTTCTCTAAGTCTACAAATGCTAGAAACGTAGATTTGCCTTTCCTTAATCTTTCTTCTAAGATAAGTAGTAAGCTCAGTACTGCCTCACGTGTGCCAACATTTCTACGGAATCCAAACTGATCTTCCCCGAGGTCAGCTTCTACCAGTTTTTCCATTCGTCTGTAAAGAATTCGCATTAGTGTTTTGCAGCTGTGACTTATTAAACTGATAGTTCGGTAATTTTCACATCTCTCAACACCTGCTTTCTTTGGGATTGCAATTATTATATTTTTTTGAAGTCTGAGGGTATTTCGCCTGTCTCGTACATCTTGCTCACCATATGGTAGAGTGTTTTTGTCAGGACTGGCTCTCCCAAGGCCGTCAGTAGTTCTAATGGAATGTTGTCTACTCTCGGGGCCTTGTTTCGACTCAGACCTTTCAGTGCTGTGTCAAACTCTTCACGCAGTATCGTATCCCCCATTTCATCTTCATCTACATCCTCTTCCATTTCCAAAATATTGTCCTCAAGTACATCGCCCTTGTATAGACCCTCTATATACTCCTTCCACCTTTCTGCTTTCCCTTCTTTGCTTAGAACTGGGTTTCCATCTGAGCTCTTGATATTCATACAAGTGGCTCTCTTTTCTCCAAAGGTCTCTTTAATTTTTTGTAGGCTGTATCTATCTTACCCCTAGTGAGATAAGCCTCTACATCCTTAAATTTGTCATCTAGCCATGCCTGCTTAGCCATTTTGCACTTCCTGTCGATCTCATTTTTGAGACTTTTGTATTCCTTTTTGTCTGCTTCATTTACTGCATTTTTATATTTTCTCCTTTCATCAATTAAATTCAATATTTCTTCTATTACCCAAGGATTTCTACTAGCCCTCTTCTTTTTACCTACTTGATCCTCTGCTGCCTTCCCTACTTCATCCCTCAGAGCTATCCATTCGTCTTCTACTGTGTTTCTTTACCCCATTCCTGTCACTTGTTCCCTTATGCTGTCCCTGAAACTGTGTACAACCTCTGGTTTAGTCAGTTTATCCAGGTCCCATCTCCTTAAATTCCCACCTTTTTGCAATTTCTTCAGTTTTAATCTACAGTTCATAACCAATTGATTGTGGTCAGAGTCCACATCTGCCCCTGGAAATGTCCTACAATTTAAAACCTGGTTCCTAAATCTCTGTCTTACCATTACATAGTCTGATACCTTTCAGTATCTCCAGGATTCTTCCATGTATACAACCTTATTTTATGATTCTTAAACCAAGTGTTAGCTATGATTAAGTTATGCTCTGTGCAAAATTCTACCAGACGGCTTCCTCTTTCATTTCTTAGCCCCAATCCATAATCACCTACTATGTTTCCTTTTCTCCCTTTTCCTACTGTCGAATTCCAGTCACCCATGACTATTAAATTTTCGTCTCCCTTCACTACCTCAATAATTTCTTTTATCTCATCATACATTTCGTTAATTTCATCATCATCTGCAGAGCTAGTTGGCATATAAACTTGTACTACTGTAGTAGGCATGGACTTCGTGTCTATCTTGGCCACAATAATACTTTCACTATGCTGTTTGTAGTAGCTTACCCGCACTCCTATTTTTTATTCATTATTAAACCTACTTCTGCATTACCCCTATTTGATTTTGTATTTATAACCATGGACCTTGCCGTTGGTGGGGAGGCTTGCGTGCCTCAGCGATACAGATGGCCGTACCGTAGGTGCAACCACAACGGAGGGGTATCTGTTGAGAGGCCAGACAAACGTGTGGTTCCTGAAGAGGGGCAGCAGCCTTTTCAGTAGTTGCAGGGGCAACAGTCTGGATGATTGACTGATCTGGCCTTGCAACATTAACCAAAACGGCCTTGCTGTGCTGGTACTGCGAACGGCTGAAAGCAAGGGGAAACTACAGCCGTAATTTTTCCCGAGGACATGCAACTTTACTGTATGATTAAATGATGATGGCAGCCTCTTGGGTAAAATATTCCGGAGGTAAAATAGTCCCCCATTCAGATCTCCGGGCGGGGACTACTCAGGAGGATGTCGTTATCAGGAGAAAGAAAACTGGCGTTCTACGGATCGGAGCGTGGAATGTCAGATCCCTTAATCGGGCAGGTAGGTTAGAAAATTTAAAAAGGGAAATGGATAGGTTAAAGTTAGATATAGTGGGAATTAGTGAAGTTCGGTGGCAGGAGGAACAAGACTTCTGGTCAGGTGTCTACAGGGTTATAAACACAAAATCAAATAGGGGTAATGCAGGAGTAGGTTTAATAATGAATAGGAAAATAGGAATGCGGGTAAGCTACTACAAACAGCATAGTGAACGCATTATTGTGGCCAAGATAGATACGAAGCCCACACCTACTACAGTAGTACAAGTTTATATGCCAACTAGCTCTGCAGATGATGAAGAAATTGAAGAAATGTACGATGAAATAAAAGAAATTATTCAGATAGTGAAGGGAGACGAAAATTTAATAGTAATGGGTGACTGGAATTCGAGTGTAGGAAAAGGGAGAGAAGGAAACATAGTAGGTGAATATGGATTGGGGCTAAGAAATGAAAGAGGAAGCCGCCTAGTAGAATTTTGCACGGAGAACAACTTAATCATAGCTAACACTTGGTTTAAGAATCATGAAAGAAGGTTGTATACGTGGAAGAACCCTGGAGATACTAAAAGGTATCAGATAGATTATATAATGGTAAGACAGAGATTTAGGAATCAGGTTTTAAGTTGTAAGACATTTCCAGGGGCAGATGTGGACTCTGACCACAATCTATTGGTTATGACCGGTAGATTAAAACTGAAGAAACTGCAAAAATGTGGGAAATTAAGGAGATGGGACCTGGATAAACTGAAAGAACCAGAGGTTGTACAGAGTTTCAGAGAGAGCATAAGGGAACAATTGACAGGAATAGGGGAAAGAAGTACAGTAGAAGAAGAATGGGTAGCTCTGAGGGATGTAGTAGTGAAGGCAGCAGAGGATAAAGTAGGTACAAAGACGAGGGCTGCTAGAAATCCTTGGGTAACAGAAGAAATATTGAATTTAATTGATGAAAGGAGAAAATATAAAAATGCAGTAAATGAAGCAGACAAAAAGGAATACAAACGTCTCAAAAATGAGATCGACAGGAAGTGCAAAATGGCTAAACAGGGATGGCTAGAGGACAAATGTAAGGATGTAGAAGCTTATCTCACTAGGGGTAAGATAGATACTGCCTACAGGAAAATTAAAGAGACCTTTGGAGAGAAGAGAACCACGTGTATGAATATCAAGAGCTCAGATGGCAGCCCAGTTCTAAGCAAAGAAGGGAAGGCAGAAAGGTGGAAGGAGTATATAGAAGGTTTATACAAGGGCGATGTACTTGAGGACAATATTATGGAAATAGAAGAGGATGTAGATGAAGACGAAATGGGAGATACGATACTGCGTGAAGAGTTCGACAGAGCACTGAAAGACCTGAGTCGAAACAAGGCCCCCGGAGTAGACAACATTCCATTAGAACTACTGACGGCCTTGGGAGAGCCAGTCATGACAAAACTCTACCAGCTGGTGAGCAAGATGTGTGAGACAGGCGAAATACCCTCAGACTTCAAGAAGAATATAATAATTCCAATCCCAAAGAAAGCAGGTGCTGACAGATGTGAAAATTACCGAACTATCAGTTTAATAAGCCACGGCTGCAAAATACTAACGCGAATTCTTTATAGACGAATGGAAAAACTGGTAGATGCAGACCTCGGGGAGGATCAGTTTGGATTCCGTCGAAATGTTGGAACACGTGAGGCAATACTGACCTTACGACTTATCTTAGAAGAAAGATTAAGAAAAGGCGAACCTACGTTTCTAGCATTTGTAGACTTAGAGAAAGCTTTTGACAATGTTGACTGGAATACTCTTTTTCAAATTCTAAAGGTGGCAGGGGTAAAATACAGGGAGCGAAAGGCTATTTATAATTTGTACAGAAACCAGATGGCAGTAATAAGAGTCGAGGGGCATGAAAGGGAAGCAGTGGTTGGGAAAGGAGTAAGACAGTATGTAGCCTCTCCCCGATGTTATTCAATCTGTATATTGAGCAAGCAGTAAAGGAAACAAAAGAAAAATTTGGAGTAGGTATTAAAATTCATGGAGACGAAGTAAAAACTTTGAGGTTCGCCGATGACATTGTAATTCTGTCAGAGACGGCAAAGGACTTGGAAGAGCAGTTGAACGGAATGGACAGTGTCTTGAAAGGAGGATATAAGATGAACATTAACAAAAGCAAAACGAGGATAATGGAATGTAGTCAAATTAAATCGGAAGATGCTGAGGGAATTAGATTAGGAAATGAGACACTTAAAGTAGTAAAGGAGTTTTCTATTTGGGGAGCAAAATAACTGATGATGGTCGAAGTAGAGAGGATATAAAATGTAGACTGGCAATGACAAGGAAAGCGTTTCTGAAGAAGAGAAATTTGTTAACATCGAATATAGATTTATGTATCAGGAAGTCGTTTCTGAAAGTATTTGTTTGGAGTGTAGCCATGTATGGAAGTGAAACATGGACGATAACTAGTTTGGACAAGAAGAGAATAGAAGCTTTCGAAATGTGGTGCTACAGAAGAATACTGAAGATAAGGTGGATAGATCACGTAACTAATGAGGAGGTATTGAATAGGATTGGGGAGAAGAGAAGTTTGTGGCACAACTTGACTAGAAGAAGGGATCGGTTGGTAGGGCATGTTTTGAGGCATCAAGGGATCACAAATTTAGCATTGGAGGGCAGCGTGGAGGGTAAAAATCGTAGAGGGAGACCGAGAGATGAGTACACTAAGCAGATTCAGAAGGATGTAGGTTGCAGTAGGTACTGGGAGATGAAGCAGCTTGCACAGGATAGAGTAGCATGGAGAGCTGCATCAAACCAGTCTCAGGACTGATGACAACAACAACAACCCTGTATTCACCTGACCAGAAGCCTTGTACCTCCTGCCACCGAACTTCACTAATTCCCACTGTATCTAACTTTAACCTACCCATTTCCCTTTTTAAATTTGCTAACCTACCTGCCCGATTAAGGGATCTGACATTCCACGCTCCAATCCGTAGAATGCCAGTTTTCTTTCTCCTGATAGCGACGTCCTCTTGAGTAGTCCCCGCCCGGAGATCCGAATGGGGGTCTACTTTACCTCTGGAATATTTTACCGAAGAGGACGCTATCATAATTTAACCATACAGTAAAGCTGCATGCCCTCGGGAAAAATTACAGTTGTATCTTTCAGCCGTTCGCAGTACCATAACAGCAAGGCCGTTTTGGTTAGTGTTAAAGGCCAGATCAGTCAATCAACCAGACTGTTGCCCCTGCAACTACTGAAAAGGTTGCTGCCCCTCTTCAGGAACCACACATTTGTCTGGCCTCTCAGCAGATTCCCCTTCCGTTGTGGTTGCACGTACGGTACGGCTATCTGTATAGTTGAGGCACGCAAGCCTCCCCACCAACGGCAACGTCCATTGTTCATGGGGGGAGGTGAATGATGATTCCTATTCATATTTAGCGCCAGTCGCACAAGAGTGGCACTACTAGAGCCACCCTGAGGATGCTAGTCCGGTTTGCTTTAAATACACGTTGTAGCGGTCGTGAGCGTTAGTTACATTTGATACTGGGCGCGGCGAGTTGATGACAGTCAAAAATGCCTTTAAGATGACAAAGACGCCATTATTAACAGTTAAGAGTTTGACTAAGGTCGTGCAATATGTTTGCGAGAGGCTAGATGTTCCTTCCGCAATATGGAGGAAATACTTGTCAGGAACGTAACCACTGTACGTGATTGATGACAGTGGTTGTCACGAGAATGTACGGTGGCAAGAAGACTGGGCTGCTGACGGCCACGTGGCACTACCGAAAGGGAAGACCGTCGTGTTCGGCATGGCTGTGGCGCATTCTACTGCGTCAGCAGCAGCAGTTGACACCACAGTGCGAACTGTAGAGCCACACGAGCTATGGCGTGCATTCCACTGACGCCAAACCACCACCGTTTGTGACTTCAGTGGTGTCAAGCGAGAGTTCATTGGAGGGCGGAGTGGATGCCTTTCGCGTTTTCTGACAAACGCTAGTTCTGCCTCGGTGCTAGTGATGGCTGTGTATTTGTTAGGAGGCCAGCTAAGCATATGCAACCAACCTGTATGTGTGCTAGACACACTGAAGCTACACTTGGAGTTATGGTCTGGCATGCGATTTCGTGTGGCAGCGGGGAAACTCTCATGGTTTTCCCACGCGCACTGACTGCATGTTTGTAAGTCAGTTTGGTGATTCGACATGTCCTACAGCCATTCTTGAACATCATTCCTGTGTGTGTTTTCCAACAGGATAACGCTCGCCCATATGCCGCTTTTGTTCCCCAACATACTGTACAGAGTGTCGACATGTCGCCTAGGCCTGCTGAATCATCAGATGGACAAAAACTCCAGTGTCATGCACAACCAGCACTAACCGTTCCTATATTGACCCCCCAAATGGTACATGCAGGGAACTCCAACCCCCAAACTGACCTCTAGCACGTTTGCATGCTTACATTCAACATTCTGGCGGTTACACTGGTTGTTAATGTACCAGCATTTCACATTTGCAATGGCTTTCTCACGCTTACATTAACTTGCGATTTTGCAACGTTAATCACTGAAATAGGTTACCTAAACGAATGTGTTCCTGATATTTTATTACGAGACGAATTAGGAAAGTAAGGTCAGATTAGGAGCGAAATGGAAACCACTGTGAAAATCCAATGGAACTATGCACAGATGTGTTGGGTAGTGTCTGTAGTGTGACTGTCGATCGCTTGAAGTCGCTCTTTTCAGTTCAGAGCGCAAAGTGATCACGTAGAAGTGCCTAAAACAACCTTGTTTCCCACCAAGTATGTGGATCTGGTGAGAGATTTCGCCTGAAGCTTTGCAGCCTACATAAATGTCATGCGTTTCTTTCTTCAAGACAATTTTCAGCGGCGTTCTGCAGGGGTAATGAAGACGCTCCTGCAGTGTTTTCGATGGGAACTGTTTCATCACCCACAATACAGCCCTTAATTGGCACCCTACGTTGATCATCTCTGCTCACATGAACCGCTGGCTACGAAGACAACATTTTGGCACAAACAACGAAAAGCAGACGAGCGTAGAGAATAGGCGAAAACCAAAGGCGGCTGCTTTCTGTGTCGAGGGTACTGGAAAGTTTGTACAACGCTACGACAAATGTCTAAGTCGAAGCGCCGATTAATTAGAGGGGTAGCTGGGAGGTGTGACCAACTGTTGCGAATAAAAGATTTTTGATTGTCTCTGTGGTTTTCATTTCGCGATCGATCGGACCTTACTTTCCGAACACCCCTCTTATTTCTTAGTGTTGGATTTTTTTTCGTCTGTGTATTCTCATATCTAGAGAAATGTGTGGCTAAGAAAATCTATTTTAGTACAGTGCAAAAATTTGTCGCCTGTTGAGTAGTATCTCACAAAGTGCTTTTGAGGACGTAATTTAGGAAAATAAGCGCAGTTATCTAAAACAGTTAGTCGTTCACTGCTATAGAGGGAAATTATCACCTTGCCATTGTATCTGCATCATAATCTCATTATGCTCTGCTATTCTCACTACAAGACTTGCCAGAAATATTTCTCATTATATTCTCTTTTTCCTTTGGATTGAAAGCGTAAAGTATGAAGACGGAACTCATTCTTACCACAAATCTCGTCTTTATATGCTGATAAGAACTGCAGCATTTCATATCAAGTTTATAATATCGAATGATAAAAGTTGCGTATATCAAAACTAGACATTATTGTCTTACTGGGATATCCACGATCGTTCTTCGAATAAAAATATGGAATTATGAGATTTTTAAAGACATATTTTAGGCTTACTCTTGAATACAATAGCACGCTGCAATAAGAACCAGCTGCAGCGTAACGGCCTTCCAGCGTACTGGCAGCGAGGTAAATTGGGCGCAGCGGAAGAGGACATGGCGTGGCGCTGTGTGCGTTCTAACCTAGGGAAACTTTCTCTACCACCAATTAATAAAAAGAAGAGGAAACGCATATTTGAAAAATTATAAAATGTTTTAAGTATATTTTTAAGTTATTTGAAAACAATTTTTAATTATGTAAATTATTTCAGTTCATTGTGCACTCAAAATAGATCATGTAAATGTTATTTCTTTAAAAATTGTCTTATTATTAAAACGTATATTCGCCATTAATATGTACGGTGATAACATAACCTCCTAGTCTATATGCACAATTCTTACAGATGGAGGGCACTTTTTACTTTTACCAATCACGTTTCTCCAAACTGTGATATAAGGTTTTAACAGATTAAAAATGACTTTAGTTATGACAGCGAACCAATAGTTCTGTACTGACAAGTTACTCTATAACTGCAATATATGGTATGTTTACATTTTAAGTCATTCCGATTTTTTTTTTGTAAACTAAGATAGTTCTATCAGTGATTATATAATCTCGATTGTTAATTATATTTTTAGCTTTATCTAACAGATCTGAAGAAGGGCAGCTAGCATGAAACCGGTTATTGAAAATAAAAAAAATAGCGATCAAAGACTGAAATGCCATATTTCTATAAAAGTTGCGTAAATATTGTCTCGTGTTTAAGGTGGTATACAATAGATGAAACCTGTCTGTGTGTTTCTGACTTTCACGAGAAAGCTCAGTAATCTTTCTTACCTTCGTCCATAAGATGTTAGTGGGTTGTTGACCATGTCCTATCATAAAATGAGGAACCAGCGTCTGGGCCCTTATTCGAGTAGCCTTCTTCAAGAAATCTAATACCCTTCTGTATATGCTGTATCAGTCATTTTTGCCCTCCACATTCACTGCCTTCAGTTTTTTCAGCTTCTGTGGTATTTTCTTTGAACATTGTATACTAATCACACATTCCATTTCCTTGTTTACAGAAAGGGAAAATGGAGATGTTTACACTTGGAAAATTCTTACGGCAACGATACAATGGGTTTCTGAGTGAAACGTATTATCCGCAAGAAGTGCACGTCAAGAGCAGCGACAACGATCGCTGTTTAATGAGTGCGGAGACTTGCTTGGCAGGCCTGTACCCTCCAAAGGGCGATCAAGTCTGGAACACTGAGCTGCTATGGCAGCCCATACCAATCCACGCGACGCCCAGGAATCTCGATGCGGTAAGGTGACTCTAGTCTCTGACTTTACCCAAACAGCTACTCACTGCCTTAACACTTACGGTGCTGGTCTTGTGCGTAACTACCACTAACTACGGACTGGCAAAAATATGTGGTTTTTGGAAGTCGTAACCGTGTGTACAAATATGTACCGTAATTCGAATTTTAAAACATTATGCTTTTTAGACTTTCTACTTTAAATTACATATTTTGGCATTGCTAGTGTTAAATCTGAATCTACAGATGATACTTAAATTTAATAGTAATTTTCGCGGAAAAAATTATAAAGGAGTTGTGATATTCAAATTCGTACCCCGGTACGCAAACAAGTGCTCTCTGCGTTTAGACTGAAATTGATTGTAAAACAAGTTTAAAGCAACACAGAAAACACAATAACAAAACAAAATTTTGCGTTCATGGTGGGTACGCGATAAAAATTGAAACATAGATACAGGGTGACAATTATTGAACTATATAAAATAAAATATTCATACCTTCTATCCGGTTTGCGTTAGGACGTTCAAACTGCGCGGCTGGCCACGTGACATGATGGAAATTAGTATGAGCATGCATGGTTTTGTTTAGTGACGAAGCTCCCTTTCAGTTGGATGAGTTCGTCAAAAAGTAAAATTGGCGCATTTGGGGTCCGCATTTCGGGATCGAAAAGTCTCTTCAACCTCAACGGGTGACTGCGTGGTGTGCAATGTCCAGTCACGGAATTATCTGTGCGATATTCCTTGATAGCACAGTGACTACCGAACGGTAAGTGAAAGTTTTAGTAGATGATTTCATCCCCATTATCCAAAGTGACCCTTATTTCGACAATGTGTGGTTTATGCAACACGGAGTTCGGCCCCACTGAAGCCAGAGTGTGTTTGATGTCCTGTAGGAGACTTTAGGGACTGAATTCTGGCTGTGGCGTACCAAGAGTCCACTGGCATGGGCCTCGACTGGCCGCATATTCTTCGAATCTGAACACACGCGACCCCTTTTTGTGGGGCTGTGTTAAAGACAATGTGTACAGCAATGACCCCAAAATCATTCCTGAGCTGAAAACAGCCATTCAGGAGGTCATCGACAGCATCGATATCTCGACACTTCAGCGGCTCACGCAGAATTTCGCTATTCGTCTGTATCACATCATCGTCAGTGATGACAGTCGTATCGGACACGTGATAACGTAAATCTGAATATTTGTAGTGACGTTTACGTGTTGAACAAAGTGTTTGCACCCTGTAGTCTGTAATTAATTTACGATTTTTCTTCGTATAGTTCAATAATTTTCACCCTGCACATATCCAATATTGCACTCACTGTTATCATATGTTCGAATTGATTTTCTGATTTACCTGCTAGAGAATTATTCATGACGACACAATCTACGAAAAACGTGTAATCTGAATCATCATCATCAAATATTTCATTCTCATCATCTGTAGAATCGTCAAGGACATTGAAAATCATTCGCTTCAGACGTTTCGCCACTTTACTACACATTTTGGACACACAATCTACAAAAGCGCTCGAAAGAGAGAACATGAACCCCTGCTACCGCCTATGAAACAAGAGATAACAAATGTTTCAAAAACGACGAATTTTTCCAGTCATACCGCTACTGCCATCTAAAAGAAAATGCGAAGGCTGCAGATCTAACAGACGTTAGCGAGAGTCGTAAATATACGTTTGACAGTGTGGAAGATAGTCGTAACTGATGTGACGTAATATTACGTCCGCCGCACATCCCCATTTTCAGGAAGCGCTGTAATATTACCCCAGCCGCACGCCAACTGTTAATCCAGTTATACTGTAAATGACGTCTTCCGTAGTAAGAAGCTCAATAAATGAAAGGTTTATATGAACTTACATACCTGTTTATTTTTGGGTCTCCTAGAAACGGACATTTTCAATGCTTCATCCCCTGCTGTTCTCTCCTCCTCCTCCTCCTCTTACACTCCTTAATTCTCTCACTGTTTGTCTTTTTCCTCTCCTCAGAACATGTTGCAACAGTCTTCTGCTTCCTTTCCATATATCTATTCTTTGTTAATCTTTTCTTTAAAAAAATCGCCTTCCATTGCTTTTTCTTCCTTCATAGTTCTTTCAAAGTCTTTATTTCGTGTCCATGACCGCAAGGGAACAACACATTTTAACCAAAATTTCACCAGTAAATGCTTCGTCACTGGCAGTCAACAAGAAAATAAGTCATTGCTTGATAGGTCCGAGGTTAACACTGCAGCCCACCAGTCGGAAGTTCTCACACAGTCTACAGCTTGTTACAAAAAGGTACGGCCAAACTTACAGGAAACATTCCTCACACACTAATAAAGAAAAGACGTTATGTGGACATCTGTCCGGAAACGCTTAATTTCCATGTTCGAGCTCATTTTAGTTTCGTCAGTATGTACTGTGCTTCCTCGATTCACCGCCAGTTGGCCCAATTGAAGGAAGGTAATGTTGAATTCGGTGCTTGTGTTGACATGCGACTCATTGCTCTACAGTACTAGCATCAAGCACATCAGTACGTAGCATCAGCAGCTTAGTGTTCATCACGAACGTGGGTTTGCAGTCAGTGCAATGTTAACAAATGCGGAGTTGGCAGATGCCCATTTGATGTATAGATTAGCACGGAGAAATAGCCGTGACGCGGCACGTTTGTATCGAGACAGATTTGCAAAATGGCTCTGAGCACTATGGGACTTAACAGCTGTGGTCATCAGTCCCCTAGAACTTAGAACTGCTTAAACCTAACTTACCTAAGACATCACACAACACCCAGTCATCACGAGGCAGGGAAAATCCCTGACTCCGCCGGGAATCGAAACCGGGCGTGGGAAGCGTGAACGCTACCGCACGACTACGAGCTGCGGACAATGAGGAGGTATTGAATGGGATTGGGGATAAGAGGGGTTTTGTGGCACAACTTGACCAGAAGAAGGGACCGGTTGGTAGGACATGTTCTGAGGCATCAAGGTATCACCAATTTAGTATTGGAGGGCAGCGTGGAGGGTAAAAATCGTAGAGGGAGACCAAGAGATGAATACACTAAGCAGATTCAGAAGGATGTAGGTTGCAGTATGTACTGGGAGATGAAGAAGCTTGCACAGGATAGAGTAGCATGAAGAGCTGCATCAAACCAGTCTCAGAACTGAAGACCACAACAACAACAACAACAACAACAACAAAAACAAAAACAACAACAATAATTCAATTCTTGACATTAGCTTACATGTAACCATTCTAGTTTCACCGCAGTATGTATAGACTTCAGATAAATATATTTTGTTGTAGATAATGCCATACGCCTGTAACATTGTGGCAGGTTTTTTCTAAAGGTATTCTCTTCAAATATTTCTCACAAGCATATAAATTTCTTTACTTTCTTAGCGCGACTTATTTTTGTTACTGAATATTTGTAGCATGTTTTATATTTGTCATATTTCAAATATCCTTAAACTTGATATTTTGACTATCTGCCCCAGAACTATTAGAAATTTGGCAATTTGTGGGAAGATCGTATGGGACCAAACTAGTGCTGAGGTCATCGGTCCCTAAGCTTATACTCTATTTAGTCTAACTTAATTACGTTACGTTACACTAAAGACAAAACACACACACACACACACACACACACACACACACACACACACACACACACACACACACACGTAGGAGGACTACTACCTCCGATGGGGGGAGCCGCGCGAACCGTGACAAGGCGCTCAAACCACTCGGCTAACCCGCGCGCCTTGGAAGATTAAAATGGTTCAAATGGCTCTGAGCACTATGGTACTTAACATCTGAGGTCACTAGTCCACTAGAACTTGGAACTACTTAAACCTGACTAACCTAAGGACATCACACACATGCATGCCCGAGGCAGGATTCGAACCTGCGACCGTAGCGTTGTACATTGTAACGATGGATCTGTCAACGGAATTTTCTCACAAAGAAAGTGGTTACTGACTTCGAAAAACAAATCAGTTCTCATGATACAGTTCCCTCTATCAATAAAACAACTTGAAAATACTGCATGTTGGTATCTTGGTATTGTGCATTTAATTTGCATTTATTTATTTTTTGCGGAATTAATTGTTGGTGAATAACCGAAATACACTGATGATCCAAAAAATTACAACCACCAGCTTAATTGCTTGTTTGTCTGTCTCTTTTAGGTTAGTGGAGGTATGTGGCGTTAGATGTCTACGAACAGGTCACGTAATTCGGGTAAATAACGAGCCGCTGATTTGTGTACCGGTGATGGCGTACGATAGCAACCCACATGGATTCCATAGGAATTACATCAGGTGAATTTGGTCGCTGAGACATTAGCACATCACTATAATGGTGCTCAAACCACTGTAGCACGGTTCTGACTCCGAGACACGGACAATAATGCTGCTGAAAGATGACATCGCCGTTGGATAAGACATAAATTATGAAGGGACGTAGCTCGTTCGCAGCTATCAACGTGTCTTCTATTACTACTACAGGTCCATTGCAAGCGCAAGAGAATGTCTCCCGTAGCTTATACTGCTCCCCACAATCTGCTTCCTTGGCGCGCTGCACATTTCGAGCCGCTGTTCACCTCGATAATGGTGTTTGTGCAGACGACCAACGACCTAGTGTAGCAAAAATGTGGTTCACCCGAAGAGCCGATACGTTTAGATTGATCGATGGTAGAATCTCGATGGTTCCGTGCCCACTGCAATCGTAATTGACAATGTCGTTGGATCATTATGTGAAAACGTAGGGTGTTCTGCTGCGGGAGCTCCATGTTCAGCAATTTACAATGAACGGTGTGCTCCGAAACACTTGTGCGTGCACCAGCAATTTGCTCTTTCGGCAGCGATGCCACAGATCTATCCTACTTTACAGAGCAGACAAGCCTCCGAACGCCAATAATCTGTACTTTGTTAAAGTCGCTTAAAATATTCAAATGTGTGTGAAATCTTACGGGACTTAACTGCTAAGGTCATCAGCCCCTAGGCTTACACACTACTTAACCTAAATTATCCCCCCTAAGGACAAACACACACACCCATGCCCGAGGAAGGACTCGAACCTTCGCCGGGACAAGCCGCACAGTCCATGACTGCAGCGCCTTAGACCGCTCGAAAAGTCGCTTATTTCAATAGATTTCTTCACTTGTAATATTTATGGCTTAGTGAGCTATCATATTAGGCTCCAAGAAGCTGTTCCCAGAGCAGTGGAGATGTAAGAAGTATATAGATGACGAAATGTGATGCGAGGTACCTGTGACAGATGTTAGATTCGATACCATTCCCCTGAGAAATAGCGCCTGCATAATGCTACTGCTCTGTGATTGGCTGCTGTGTTCGGAGCCAGGGCGCCAAAACGTCAAAGTATAGTTATTATTGTTAGTTAAACTACTCCTTGGAATGACTTCACCTTTTAATATAAATATCTCTCAACAGCTGACTATCAGTTAGTCATTATAGAATTATTAAAAACAATTAAAATCAAAAACAAAAGACTGACGAAATTGCAAACGAAGCACTTCCGAAGCGTTCGGGTCACGCCTTTCGTGGTATGGCGCGCGAAGTGTTTCGGGCTGTTCGTCACTCTGGATTAGGCAGTCGAGAAGAACAGACATGTTGTCTGTCGTAGGATGTGTTTCCAATTTTATTCAAGTTCCTGTTCGTCACTCTGGATTAGGCAGTAGGGATGTACAGTCATTTTGTCTGTGGCAGGATGTGTTTGCCAGTATTCAGTACAAAAGATTCACTCCGGTAGTCATGAGGCACAGACATGTGCCACAAATAGTATCAAGTTACATTTTCGTAAACATTATGTTTGATCGTGTACTTTGCTGTATCAGAATGTGTTGTATTAAGATCATGTAGTCTTCTCGTGTGGCTATATTAAAATACGCGAGTGGCATGCGAAAGAAGTGATACATTATTTCAAAACAGAACCTCGCTAAAAGTCTGTTTCAGCCTCTGGATACAGAACCTACGACCTGCGTGCTGTTTTCTGCGCTGGGGACATCAACTTGAAGACAGCAGGTTAGTGAATTATAACAGAACCTATTCCACACAGTGCGGTGGAAACAAGACAGAGGAAGAAACGCCTCATAACTGTGTAAATAACCCAAGTTCTTCCTGTTGAATCTGTGGTGAATTAACTCTGAATTCGCAAAAACGAAAACTTAATCTACTCGTAAGAAAAAGAGCTGTGAACTTTATTTTGGGTGCAAGGTTTGCGATTAAGACAAGAAATGGCCCATCACATATGCTGTTTCACATGTGCTACTCTCCTGACAGGTTGGTTAAAAGGATAACGTCACTTTCCTTTTTTGTCCCCATGATTTGGAGGGGACCAACGGCTCACACAACAGACTGTTATTTCTGTGTGACAGATATAGACGAACGTAGAGAAAGGTTCAATCAGGACATTTCCCAAATGGAGAAGCGTTACCAAGTCATCTGGAGTACCGCTGGACCTTACAAGGAGACTGTCATAAGGCAAATTTCTACAGAAAATCAGTGAGAAACTATTATTAGATATGTTGATTCACTTTTTTTTAATCTTACCTTGCTCATTTCTTTGGCTCATATGAGTATTGACACAGACATTTTTGTTCTCCTTTTGCCAGACACATACACCCATCAGCCAGAACATTATGACCACCTACATAATAGGCCGGCCAGGTTGGCCGAGTGGTTCTAGGCACTACAGTCTGGAACCGTGCGACCGCTACGGTCGCAGGTTCGAATCCTGCCTCGGGCATGGATGCGTGTGATGTCCTTAGGTTAGGTTTAAGTAGTTCTAAGTTCTAGGGGACTGATGGCCTCAGATGTTAAGTCCCATAGTGCTCAGAGCCATTTGAACTCTTTGAACCACCTAAATAATAACCAGTATGTCCACCTTTGGCACGGATAACAGCAGCGACACATTGTGGCATGGAATCATTGAGGCATTGGTAGGTCGCTGGAGGGAGTTGGCAACACGACTGCACACACAGGTCACCTATTCCCGTAAATTTCAGGGAGGGGGTCGATGATCTCTGACGCCGTGTTCAATCTCATCCCAGATGTGACCCATCGGGCTCAGATTTGGCGAGTTGTGGGGCAGCACATCAATTGGAACTAGCCACTGTGTTCCTTGAACCACTCCATCACACTCTTGGCCTTATGACACATCACATTACCTTCTTGAAAAAATGCCACTGCCGTCGGAAAACATGATCGTCATGAAGGGGTGTACGTGATCTGCAGCCAGCGCACAATACTTCTTGGCCGTTATGGTACCTTGCATGAGCACCACCGGAGCCATGGACCCCCACGTGAATGTTTCCCAGAGCATAATGGAGTCGCCACCAGCTTATCTTCGCCGCGTAGTACAGGTGTCAAACACGTCGTATTCGCACCTTCCCATCGGCATGATGAAGAAGGTATCGGGATTCATCAGACCATGCAGCTCTTTGGCACTGCACCAACGTCCCGTCCCGATGGTGACGTGCCTATTTCAGTCATAGCTGCCGCGTCGTGGCGTTATCATTGGCACATGCAAGGCTCGTCGGCTGCAGAGACCCATCGTTAAGAGTTTTCGCCGGATTTGGGTTCAGACACACTTGTACTCTGCCCAGTGTTAAAGTCTGACGTTAGTTCCGCCACATTTCGCCGCATGTCCTTTTTTACCAGTCTGCGCAGCCCATGATGTCCTACATCTGTAATGAGTGGTAGCCGCCCAACCCCACGACGTCTGGACTAGGTTTCATCTTGGTTTCGCCACGTTTTGAAGACACTCACCACAGTACGCCTCGAGAACCCGACAAGCAGTGCAGTTTCCGAAATGCTCGTGCCGAACCTCTGGGCCATCGCAATCTGTCCTCGATCAAACTCAGATCGCGCGCCTTCTCCATTTTACCATTTTACACGCGGACACTCACTCATACTACATGCACTGAGTGTGTGTCTGACTAGCAGTCACTACTCGACAGGTGAAGTTGCTGTCGCCTGGACGGGTTTATATCAATAGTAGGTTGGTGGTCATAATGTTCTGGCTGATTAATGTGTTACACAGGCTGGCGTAAACATTTACAGAGACCAGTATCACATGGAAATTGAGGCCGACAGACATTCTGAAACTGGATTCAGGGACGAATTATCTTCTAGAAACTGTGTTTCGTTCTTTTGATTGATTTTTTTTTGGACCAGTCTAATTTGTTGGGCGATTCAGTAAATCTGTAGTTCCATCGACACTGAACCTTTTTATTCAGATATTCGCGATTGCTGTCTTCAGGGAAAAACACATACAAGGAGGGGATAGAGGGTGGAGAGAGAGAGAGCTGGGGAAAGAGAGAGAGAGAGAGAGAGAGAGAGAGAGAGAGAGAGAGAGAGAGAGAGAGAGAGAGAGAGAGAGAGGGGGGGGGGGAGAGGGGGGGTCAGTAGTTTGGTTGTGAAGTCCTGTCAGAACGACTATATAGGGTTATTTGGTACCACATACCTACACAATGTGGCTGTTAAACCCTCAAGATATATGGAAGGTCCCTGCATCACTCTGGATGATTTATTCCAGCAGATCCTCCATCCGTTCAGCAAGAACACTAACGTCTCACAACGTGTGATCATTGGCCTGTAGGTCGTAAAGCTTGTAACTGCCAATATTACTACACACATCAAAAAATGTTTTGCATCACCTAGGTTCTGAGAGTTCCACATCCTGTACAGAAAATTGGAACAGAGAGCAACATAATCATTTCCGCCCTTTTTACTGATCATGAAAACCACACAATGCATGTTGTACCACCATACAGCGAGAACTTCAGAGGTGGTGGTGGTGGTGGTGCAGATCGCTGTACACACCGGTACCTCTAATACCCAGTAGCACGCCCTCTTACATTGATGCATGCCTGTATTCGTCGTGGCATACTACCCACAAGTTCATAATGGCACTGTTGGTCCAGATTGTCCCACTCCTGAATGGCGATTCGCCGTTGATCCCTCATTGGTTGGTGGGTCACGTTGTCCATAAACAGTCCTTTTCAATCTATCCCAGGCATGTTGGATAGGGTTCATGTCTGGAGAACATGCTGGCCACTGTAGCCGAGCGATGTCGTTAACCTGAAGGAAGTAATTCGCAAGATGTGCACGATGGGGGCGTGAATTGTCGTCCATGAAGACGAATGCCTCGCCAATATGCTTTCGATATGGTTGCACTATCAGTCGGAGGATGGCATTCACGTATCGTACAGCCGTCGGCCCCACATAATTCCACCCCAAAACAGCAGAGAACCTCCACCTTGCTGCACTCGCTGGACAGTGTATCTAAGGCGTTTAGACAGACCAGGTTGCCTCCAAACGCGTCTCCGACGATTGTCTGATTGAAGGCATATGCGACACTCATCCGTGAAGAGAACGTGATGCCAATCCTGAGCGGTCCATTCGGCATGTTGTTGGGCTCACCTGTACCGCGCTGCATGGTGTCGTGGTTGAAAAAATGGACCTCGCCATGGACGTCGGGAGTGAAGCTGTGCATCAGGCAGCCCATTGCGCCTAGTTTGAGTCGTGACACGACGTCCTGTGGCTGCACGAAAAGCATTATTCCACATGGTGACGTTGCTGTCGGGGTTCCCCCGGGCCAGAATCCGTAGGTAGTCGTCATCCACTGCAGTAGTAGCCCGTGGGTGGCCTGAGCGAGGCATGTCATCGACAGTTCCTGTCTCTCTGTACCCCCTCCATGTCTGAACAACATCGCTTTGGTTCACTCCGCGACGCCTGGACACTTTCCTTGTTGAAAGCCCTTCCTGGCCAAAAGTAATAATGCAAACTCGATCGAACCGCAGTATCGATCGTCTAGGCATGGTTGAACTACAGATAACATGAGCCGTGTACCTCCTTCCTGGTGGAATAACTGGAACTGATCGGCTGTCGGACCCACTTCGTCTAATAGGCGCTGCTCATGCGTGGTTGTTTACATCTTTGGGCGTGAGAAGGTATTTCACTATCAGCGTTCACAAAATATATTTCTATTGTTACTTAAAAGCTGTAATTGTGTTTTCCATAACTAGATAGGTAAACTGTTTGCAAAAAGAGTACTTCAAACACTCGTAACTTCGGCTAACGCTCCTATAACACACGTATAGCTTCGTCTTACTTCTAGTCTGTGACGTCACCAGAGCATCAGCCTCTATCAGAGCGTTTTCGATCACGTGACCAGATATTGATATTTAATGATTTTTAAACTCTAATTACATAAAATTAACATTTTTTTAAAAAATATTGACCGCAAATGATGTTTAAATGTTCTAATAATCAGAGTATCAACAACACGAACCATCTTCTTAATATAGGAAAATAGCCTATTCCTAGGCAATGTTGCGCAACACGTCGTAGAGTGGAAGTGTTGGCAGACATGAAATTGAGAGGCGTATAGCACGACGCGGCGCAGTGCGTATTTTTGTAACTTAACTGGTTCAAATGGGACCGCGAAATTGCAACGCAACGCGACGCGACTGGGACGCGACACGCGCCTGCGCCAGGTCGCACGGCGTTGCCCTTTGCGCCGTGTAAAAGGCTTCGTCGGTTTTCTTGTACATATATGTCTACATGATTACTCTGCTCCGCTCGGGATTAGCAGAGCGGTCTTAGGCGCTGCAGTCATGGACTGTGCGGCTGGTCCCGGCGGAGGTTCGAGTCTTGCCTCGGGCATGGGTGTGTGTGTTTGTCCTTAGGGAGGATAATTTAGGTTAAGTAGTGTGTAAGCTTAGGGACTGATGACCTTAACTGTTAAGTCCCATAAGATTTTCACAAACATTTCAACATTTGATTACTCTGCACTTCACAGTTAATTGCCTGGCAAATGATTCATCGACCCACCTTCAAGTTATTTCTCTACCGTTACACTCTCAAACGGCGCGCGAGGAAAATGAGCGCTAGGCTAATTCCACACTAGGCGATTTTCTCCCCTCGATAATAATCGCGGCTGAAATAGTCGCCTAGGATACCACACCTCAAACGATTACAATCGCGGCGGATGAAGTCCCGCCGACGAAAGCGGGTGCTGCACTAGCGCCAAAAATCGGCGCCTTCTGCGGTTGTGTTGCAGCTAGCCATGAGAGACCACGCATGATGACCTGCCATTCAAAACTAAGATATTTAGCTGCAGTAGCGGTATATGTAGGTCGACGTCGCAGAAGGCATAACCGCCAACAAAAATAGTAGATTCATCCAATTATTATGAATCGTCCAAGTGAAGGAAAGTTTGTGTTATGACGCAAGAAACTTAGAAGTTATAGGGAGAAATTCTTTGATTATTACCAGATGACAGTAGCATCTTTCGACTTACTGCTCTCAAATACAGAAACTAACTTACAAAAGAAGGATACCAAGTTACGTGACTGCGTT
Source organism: Schistocerca gregaria (assembly GCF_023897955.1). Taxonomy (NCBI): domain Eukaryota; kingdom Metazoa; phylum Arthropoda; class Insecta; order Orthoptera; family Acrididae; genus Schistocerca; species Schistocerca gregaria. The sequence goes on along the minus strand of NC_064931.1, from coordinate 167,442,988 downwards.
GGCGTGGAAGAAAAACTTGCAGTAACATTGACGTACGTTTTTTATTTAAATAGAGTAAGTAATTTATGGACATGAACATACACTTAACATGACGTTAACATAAACTAGGTTACATTACAAGTTCATTTCAGCTGCCTAATCACTTATAATATTCTTCAAATGACAAGATCGAGTCTTCATCTGGCAGACCAATAACTGGTGAGAAATAAGTGATTAGACTCTCAGGTGTAGGGCTTTGTGAGCTTGTCAATGTCGACGTACCTGACGGTGCAGTATTTATGGAGTCAGTATTAGTGCTGCTCTCTATAGTCTTTAGGCTGTAAGATTTTATTAATTGTAATGTTTGTATTTGAAAGTCTGTTCAATCGTCGGTAGTCATTTCTTTTAAGTAAGACAAAAGATATGTCAAAAACAACTCATCAGGATACTTTTGTGGTACAGCACAAAAAAAATTGAACTATGTGTCAAAACTGTATCAACCCTCTTTCAAATGGATCCTGAAGTTTCCTTTTATTGCTCCAGCGGTGGAAGGCTTAGAGCTGGACTGTTAGGTGGCGGTGCACTGTCTTATGATACTTTTCGGCTTCATCATCCTCAACAATAGAGGCAACACTCATATTTCCTGAGGTCCTGAAGTTAAAAGAAACATTTTTGGAAAAACCCGCATGTGCCTTTATACTGTGCAAATGAGTTTGATGTGATAAGTATGTAGCAAGTCGGTATTGAGTAGGTAATTAACTACCATATCCATTGTAAATATATTTAAATGTTACAAAATTGCAGAAGAAAGTTTTTACTTACTGCCTCCATGGCTTCTTGCAGGAAAGACATCTGCCTTTAGTGGACATATGTTTTTTTTTTTTTTTGTAGTCGTTGCGCTGCCACTCTTTTTATTTCCTTATAATATTCTTTTAGGCTGCGACTGTATGCATCACGCATATTTTTCCACCGTTTTTGTACTTCTTTTCCTGTAGGAACGTTAAAAAAATTATTCTTACACCTGCTCATTAGAATTAATAAATTTCCATCAACCTGATATTGTGTTTTATGCTCTACTTATTTATAACAGGTATCTTGGAACGGGATGCCTCATGAAGTCTCTGCAATATGAGTTTTTACTTGTACTAGTCCACTCAACTATTGCATCTATAATGGAAGATACATGCAGAGAAATTTGGAACTGCGTACACCAAAGTACATACCAATGCCAACGAAAAAGGACTTACAAAAATAGCTCTGAATTTTGAGAAAACTACAAATTTTCCTTACTGCATAGCTGCCATTGACGGTAAGCACGTGCGGTTGGTGAAGCCCTGGAATAGTGGAAGTAATTTTTTTTATTGGAACACGTGAGGCAATACTGACCTTACAACTTACCTTGGAAGAAAGATTAAGGAAAGGCAAACCTACGTTACTAGCATTTGTAGACTTAGAGAAAGCTTTTGATAATGTTGACTGGAATGCTCTGTTTCAAATTCTAAAGGTGGCATGGGTAAAATACAGGGAGCGAAAGGCTATTTATAATTTATACAGAAACCAGATGGCAATTTCAAGAGTCGAGGGACATGAAGGGGAAGCAGTGGTTGGGATGGGAGTGAGACAGGGATGTGGGCTCTCCCCAATGTTATTCAATCTGCATATTGAACAAGCAGTAAAGAAAACAAAAGAAAAATTCGGAGTAGGTATTAAAACCCATGGAGAAAAAAATAAAAACTTTGAGGTTCGCCGATGACATTGTAATTCTGTCAGAGACAGCAAAGGACTTGGATGAGCAGTTAAATAGAATGGACAGTGTCTTGAAAGGAGGATATAAGATGAACATCAACAAAAGCAAAACAAGGATAATGGAATGTAGTCGAATGAAGTCAGGTGATGCTGAGGGAATTAGATCAGGAAATGAGACACTTAAATTAGTAAAGGAGTTTTGCTATTTGGGGAGCAAAATAACTGATGATGGTTGAAGTAGAGAAGGTACAGAATGTAGACCGGCAATGGCAAGGAAAGCATTTCTGAAGAAGAGAAATTTGTTAACTTAGAGTATTGATTTAAGTGTCGGGAAGTAGTTTCTGAAAGTATTTGTGTGGAATGTAGCCATGTATGGAAGTGAAACATGGACGATAAATAGTTTAGACAGGAAGAGAATAGAAGCTTTCGAAATGTGGTGCTACAGAAGAATGCTGAAGATTAGGTGGAAGTGAAACATGGACGATAAATAGTTTGGACCAGAAGAGAATAGAAGCTTTCGAAATGTGGTGCTACAGAAGATTGCTGAAGATCAGATGGGTAGATCACTTAACTTATGAGGAGGGATCACAAATTTAGCATTCGAGGGCAGCGTAGAGGTTAAAAGTCGTAGAGGGAGACCAAGAGATGAATACACTAAGCAGATTCAGAAGGATGTAGTTCGCAGTAAGTACTGGGAGATGAAGAAGCTTGCACATGTCGTAAAACTTTGCAAGCACTTATATACATGTATGTACGTATATCTTCTTACCTGCTGCATTTTGTGCTTTCAGTGATTACGAGTTCCACTTCCAGGCTCCTACAACATCTACACACACCTTCCCTCATGCTTCTGTCTTCAGCAGAATCTTGCGATTATATGTTTTAGAGGCAGGGATATTCTGGACCTCAATTATTATCAGTTCACTGTCCAAATGATCCATTGGAACAACATTTACAGAGTTTTCGGACAGTGCCACACACAGAACTGAGAGCAGTATCATTGTGGCTGCTGCCAGGCTGGTGATAATAACAGTCTAGTGTGGCAGTGATGCCGACGATTATTGCCGCGCCAAAAATAGTCCCGGGCCCATTCGACAGCGACAGTCGCGCGCGGAAACATAATGGAACGACAATTTCAGCTCAGTGTGACACCTTCCGCATGCAACATGGATTCCATTTACGGCGAGACAAAAATCGTTCACGTTTAGCGGAGAAAATCGCCTACTGATGCATTAGCCTAAGTTTGTGTGCGAGCTCTGATTTATCTTATTTCATCGTGATGATCATATCTTTTTATATAGGCGGGCTCCAGCAGAATATATTCGCAGTCGGAGGAGAAAGTTGGTGATTTGAATTCCACGAGAAGACTCTGCCGCAACGAAAAACACCTTTGTTTTAATGATTGGCACCCCAACTCAGGTATCATATGTGTGGTACTCTCTCCCATATATCGCGATAATACGAAACAAGGTGCCGTTTCTGAACGGTTTAGATATCCTTCGTCAGTCTCACCGCACAGCAATACTCCGAAAGACGTCGGAAAATCGTGGTGTAAACAGTCTCTTTGATACATCTGTTGCGTTTCCTATGTATTCTGCCAATAAGTCGCAATTTCTGGTTTGCTTTTCCCGCAAAATTGTCTGTATGACCTTTCCAATTCAAGTTTTTGCTTTTGCTGTTAAACATCACTTATCAAGATGTGGCCAACTGACTGTAGATTTTCATGTGACATCATGTTCGTGGGATGTTAGTAATACCAAATATAAAAATCGCAACAGGAAGAGGATGGCTATCGAAGAGCTGGCAAAAAAAAGTATCAGTGAGTGATATAAAAAAAGAATCTTGCTTCTTACCCTTTCGGGTCGAAAGTAAATTACAACCGAAACAAATCCCTCTGCAACTAGTATACGTTTCCTCTTTCGATTTACTTCGGTATTTACTATCATCAATGGACAAGCAGAAATCCCAAAATGGTCAGCCATATTTAGCAGATATCTAGGAAAAAGGCACATATCATTCAAATGTGTACACGAGACGAAGTACGTGGACTGGCTATAAACACTACTGGCCATTAAAGTTTTTACACCAGGAAGATCACGTGCTACAGACGCGAAATTTAACCGACAGGAAGAAGATGCCGTGATATGCAAATGATTAGCTTTTCAGAGCATTCACACAAGGCTGGCACCGGTGGTGACACCTACAACGTGCTGACATGAGGAGAGTTTCCAACCGATTTCTCATACACAAACAGCAGTTGACCGGCGTTGCCTGGTGAAACGTTGTTGTAGTGCCTCATGTAAGGAAAAATGCGTACCATCACGTTTCCGACTTTGATAACGGTCGGATCATAGCCTATCGCGATTGCGGTTTATCGTACCACGACATTGCTGCTCGCGTTGGTCGAGATCCAATGACTGTAAGCAGAATATTGAATCCGTCGGTTCAAGAGGGTAATACGGAACGCCGTGCTGGATCCCAACAGCCTCGCATCACTAGCAGTCGAGACGACAGGCATCTTATTCGCATGGCTGTAACGGATCGTGCAGCCACGTCTCCATCCCTGTGCCAACAGATGGGGACGTTTGCAAGACAACAACCATCTGCACGAACAGTTCGACGACGTTTGCACCAGCATGGACTATCAGCTCGGAGACATTGGCTGCGATTGCCCTTGACGCATCACAGACAGGAGCTCCTGCGATGGTGTACTCAATGACGAACCTGGGTGCATGAATGGCAGAAAGTCATTTTTTCGGATGAATCCAGATTCTGTTTACAGCATCATGATGGTCGCATCTGTGTTTGACGACATCGCGGTGAACGCGCATTTGAAGCGTGTATTCGTCATCGCCATACTGGCGTATCAACCGGCGTGGTGGTATGGGGTGCCATTGGTTACACGTCACGGTCACCTCTTGTTATCATTGACGGCACTTTGAACAGTGGACGTTATATTTCAGATGTGTTAAGACTCGTGGCCCTACCCTTCATTCAGTCCCTGCGAAACCCTACATTTCAGCAGGATAATGTACGACCGCATGTTGCAGGTCCTGTGAGGGCCTTTCTGGATACAGAAAATGTTCGACTGCTGCCCTGGCCAGCACATTCTCCAAATCTCTCACCAACTGAAAACGTCTGGTCAATGGTGGCCGAGCAACTGGCTTGTCACAATACGCTAGTCACTACTCTTGATGAACTGTGGTATCGTGTTGAAGCTGCATGGGCAGCTGTACCTGTACACGCCATCCTAGCTCTGTTTGACTCTATGCCCAGGTGTATCAAGGCCGTTATTACGACCATAGGTGGTTATTCTGGGTACTGATTTCTCAGGATCTATGCACCCAAATTGCGTGAAAATGTACTCACATGTCAGTTCTAGTATAATATATTTGTCTAATGTACACCTGCATTTCTTCTTGGTGTAGCAATTTTAATGGCCAGTAGTGTACATTGTCTGGCTACATGTCTATAGACAATCGCTCGATTTTTTGTGCAAGTGTGTAGGCCTACTTGCACTTAGAGGGGTCGAATTGCGGATGTGACAGAATATCTGAAATGAGTTATCAAGTTTCGACACGCCCAAGGCCACTTCGTGAACGAAGTTGCCCGATATGTTTGGGCACCGTTCAACATGTCTACAAGACTGGTGTATCACTTGTGGCCACGTAAGATGGTGCAAGAACAGAGGTCACAAAAACCTACTAACCAAGGATCGAAGAAGATTGCACGCCTCGTTAGCGACAGTCGGTTGCAAAGTCGACAGGAATTGCTGCTATCATTGGATCCAGGTACACATCAACTTACTAGTAAATATTGCAAAAGAAATTGCTTGTAATAGATATTTTGAGTCTGATACATCCTCACAGTGGCACATGAAGTTCCACATCTTCTGTGGGTCAAACAATACATAAACTCTAGAGTACTTGACTGGAGGAGTGTAGTGTGGTTCTACAAAACGTGATTTTTGCTTCTTCTAAAATTGTCGAAGGCATAGAATGCTCCAACAGCCCAATGACGCGTTTATCCCACTGTGTGTGGAGGATGAAGCTCAGGCAGGAGGTTGTTGTATGACATTTTGGGGAGTGTTTTTCGTGAGGTGAATGGAGCCCAAATTTGGAAAAGTAATAAGAGTTAAGGGAGACATTAAAACTAAGAGGTTTGCCAATGATATAATTATGTCAGTGGCAGCAAAGGGCTGGGAAGAACAGCTGAATGGAATAAATAGCATCTGGAAAGAAAGATATAAGATGAACATCAACAAAAGTAAAAAAAGTTTACCCTAATGGAATGTTGTAGTATTAAATAAGGCAATGATTATGGAATTAAATTAGGTGCATGTGGAATCAAGTTAGGAAATAAGACACAGAAAGTATCGTAGTAGATGAGATTTGCTGTTTAGTCACCATAACTGATAATAACTGAAGCATAGACGATATAAAATGCAGACTGACAATAACAAGAAAAATATTTTTCAAAGAGAGAAATTTGATGACATTTAATATAAACTTAGGCAATGGCCTTGCCACAGTGGTGACACCGATTCCTGTCAGATTACCGAAGTGCTGTCAAGTTGGACTGGCAGTTTGATGGGTAACTATCCAGTCTGCCGAGTGCTTTTGCCAAGCAGGATGCACTCAGCCCTTGTGAGGCTAACTGAGGAGCTACTTGACTTAGAAGTAGTGGCTCTGGTCTCTTAAACTGACATACAGCCATAGAGTGACGTGCTGACCAGATGCCACTCCATATCAGCATCCAGTAATACCTGTGGGCTGAGGATGACACGGCGGCCAGACGGTACTATTGGGCCTTCATGACAAGTTCATGCACGGTTTAGAATATACACTTAAGTATGTATACATATATGGAGTCTGTTCTTTCAGACACCAGACTTGAACTCTTACAGGAATTGGCAAAATGCTGCAAGTAATGTGGATAATGTGTAAGGGCCTCTACATTAGTAGTGTGTGGATAAGTTGAGAATTTGGTTGCAACAGAAGGAATGCTATGGTAGTGCTTGCAGTTAAAATGACCACTGTGTACAGGTGGCTTAGTAGTCAGAGCAACTGTCTAGTAAGCATGAGACCCAGGTTCGAATCCCGGTCCAACACAAATTTTCAACTTTTCCCATTGATTTCAATCAGTGCCGACTCACAGCCAATGCCTGTAATTCCTTCTTGTCTCAATAAAAAAAATTAAGTGTTAGGAAGTGTTTCCTGAAGGTATTTGTCTGAAGTTGCCTTGAAATGTCAGAAAAGAAGAGAATAGAAACTTCTGAAATTTGGTGCTGCAGTAGAATAGGTTCTTGAGATTATGAGAGCAGGTCAGAAACCAATTGAATCTCTGATAGAACTGGGGAAAAATTAAATTTGTGATATATGTTGACTACAAGAGCAAGCAGGTGGAAATGTAGGTTGAAATTAAGAAGAGACTTGCACAGGATTGATTAGTGTAGAGAACTGCCTCTTTAGACTGGGTGGGCAGTTTATTGTTAGGCAGGATGCAGCCTGTCACCTTGATGGAGAGCCATTGACAGATGTAAAAGTAACTCAAGATGTCCTCAGGAAAGTGTACTGTGATCTTCGTTGTTTCTATTGTACATTAATGACCTGTTAGACAACATGAATAGCAACCTCATGCCTCCTGCAAATGATGCTGTTATTTACACTTTGAAAAAAAAATTGTAATATTTGATTTGAGCTTGATAATGTTTCCCAGTGGTGCAAAGCTTCGTAACTTGCTGTAAATGTACAGTAAAATAAAATTATTCATTTTACAAAATGAAAGGTGTAGTAATCTATGACTACAATACCAAGGATTTACATAGTTATGACTATTTAACTCATATAATTACCTGGGTGCATCAATTTGTAGGAATATGAAATGGAATGATCATATAGGCTCAATAGCTGGTAAATCAGGTGGCAGACTGTGGTCCACTGACAGGATACTGGGAAAATTCAGTCAGTCTACAAAGGAGACTGCTTATGAATCACTTGTGTGTTCTGTCTTAGAATATTGCAGAAGTGTGTAGGATCCAAACAAAATTGGACTCACAGGGAATATCAAATGAATACAAAGAAGGGCATCATGAATATTCACAGATTTTCTTGATGTGTGGGAGAGCACCACAAAAGTGTTGATAAACCTGAACTGGCAGAATGCTGAAGATAGAAGCAAATTATACCACAAAAGCTTACTTCCTGAATTTCAAGATACAGCATAAAGTGAAGAATATAGATCTGCCCTTGATTTACCCCTCCCCCCTCCTCTCCCCTCCTACATCATACACCTATAGGAACCATGGAAATAAAGTTACATGCATTAAAACACGCAAACAGGAATTTAGGCAGTCATTCTTCCTGCACTCCATATACAAATGGAACAGGAAGAAACAGTAACATGGGGCACAATGAGTAGTAGTTTCTCTCATGTACTTCAGTAGTTTACAGAGTGTTAATGTATAGATCTTATTAGTTTTATCACTGGCTCCAATAGTACTTGTAAACAGTGTATTCTTTTGACTCAATACATTTGTTTTCTGTTCATATTAATATTTAACAGGTGCAAACACAATAAAATTATAGGATTGTGAGAAGTTTGTCTATGCTTTCTGTGTGTTGATAATGATTCCTGACTTGGCTAAGCCCCTTGGTTGTGTACGTCATGATACCAAAATGCAAAAGTTAAAATATTATGCAATAGTGGGCACAACAGGATCATCAGTTTTATCTAGTTTAAATGACAGAAAGCAATATGTACCAGTTCTGTATCAACTACACAGCAATATGTGCTCAGAATTTGTAGCAGTCAGACATGGCATATCACAAGGTTCGATTTTTGGTCGTCTACTATCTCTGATATATGATGTTCCACTTACAGTTTGAGAAGATACAAATTTTGTACATTTTGCAAATGATCTGAGTATTGGAATAAAAAATTGTACCAATCCCCTTACTGAAAAGGCATCTAATGAAATATTTGAAAATATCAACAGATGGTTCAAAGCAAATGGATTATCATTTAATTTTGACAAGACTCAGTACATACAGCTCAGTACCTCTCAGAGAACTCCAAAAGCTATAAAAATAGAGCCCCCAAACAGTGGAAGGCGATAAATAAGAAGTGGTAATTTTTGCGTGTACAGAATGACCATTTGAGATGATTGGAAAACCAACTGCATAGAATTAAATGCCTTGGTTCAGCTGTGTTTACTGTATACATAATTATTGCCTGACTGGATCCTCACCTGGTGTGGAGCTGGCTGTTCTATAGCACATATTGAACAAAGGTTACCTCAGTGCTCCATTGGGCAAAGAGAACTTGTGAACTTGTAAGTTAACAAGCCTGTTCCTCTGAACCAAGACACAGTTCTATGGTGAGAGATAAAAGATTCTTTAAAAAGATTGTATTTTGTCATGACAAACGAACTTAAATTAAATACCAGATTAGAGCTCTTTTGTATGTAATTCTTTGCAGTGTGTAGGAACTCATTGTGTTCAAGACTAAAAGCATGAATACCTCCTGCTAATAGCCACCATTTTGAACATATATGAAAACAGAACACATCTGGTTGCACTTGGTACAGGCACCATGCTAGTAGTGGTTCCAGTGGGAGCAAACAGTAATTATCAGAGTACAATGATGATACCTCATAGTGTATTTGTAGTAGACTGTGCATCAAACTCCACTGTGATGAAAATTTTTTTATTGTTATCAATGTTGTATTTATGGCATTGCAAAACAGCATTTCCATTATTTTTAGAATGACAATTTAAGTTAATTTTTTATGGAATGTACTACCATTTTATCATTTTATGTGTATATGGTGGGAGGGGGAGGGGCATTGATTACACATTGGTCTGAGAAATATTTATATGATAGCTGTAGCCGATTCGTCATGTATATACAACTCCACATCTAACTACTTTATTCACTGTGAAACTCTGTGTATTTAAAAATGTAATGATGATAGAAAACACACTAAACAATTCTCAATTTTATAAAAATTATTTTTTTGCTGTTTCTGGTTTTGGACATTAATCAATCTTTGGTTAGCAGTCCAAACTACATAATATTCTTAATGCAGAGAAAAGGAGACACTGTACAATGTAATGCATTAGATATATTGTGGGAAGTAGGCTATGTTAACTCGGTGTGGGACTACACCTGAGACCAGCCTCCCCACCCCCACCCTTATCTTTTTCTTTTCTTTTTTAAAAAAATAAGCATTGCTGGTTTCGTCTTTTGCTATCTCTGTACATGCAAATGTCATATACATTGGTACTAGTTCCATCCAAAATATCATTCTTCCAGTAGATACTTTTATACATTTATGACTGTAATTTTCTTTATAGTTGATTGTAATGAAGAAGCCATGCCCCAGATACGAGAAAGAACTTCAGCAGATGTATAACTCACCAGAAATACAAAAAATTAATGAAGAAAACTCTGAGCTGTATAAATATTTGTCTAAACACACAGGAAAATCCATTCAGAGCATCCTGGATGTTGAATATCTGTACAATACTCTGGAAATTGAGGTACGTTCAGAAAATGCTCCTTTTAATTAACTCATAAATTAAATCTATAACTGATAATAAAACATGAATATTCTGTTTGTATATAGAATTTGAATGGTCATATCATGAAACAGGTTTCAGGAATAGGCTACATTCACATACATGCCACAGTTAAATAACAGAGGTTTAGAAACAAATAAATTTCAGCGCAATAAAAACAGAGTAAAACAGCAATATCTTATAAAGGTATTAAAAGGCACAAAAATAGTTTAAGTATATGAATGCTTGCCATGACATAAACAAAACACCGTACCAGATCACAAGCAAATGTAGAGAGTAAATAGCCTAATTCAAAATGTGCTAACTGGAACTTGGACCCAGATCAGTGCCTTTTATGAGTAATGCTCCTAAAAAGTGAGATATCTAAACACATCTCATGGGCTGCATCAGTTGGCAAAGATCATAATTCAAGTACCAGGCTAGCACCTACTTTTCATCTAGCAAGGAGTTTTGTAACAGTCTTCACTTCATTGTAGAGTGAAATATTCTTTAAAGTTTAGTCGATAGCTGCTAAAGATTTGCAACAATCTTCTCCTCCTCTCTTGTGTGGCTCTGTACTTATGGGGTGCAACCCAGGTCATGGTTTGGCAATTATTTTTATTTTTACTTTGTGGTCAGATGCCCTATCTCCTGCCAAAATCATCTCATCTGAAAGAAATGCTGTGTGTAGTACCTGTTCTGTGACTTGTGTGAAATTTGCTCTATATACCATATCCTGTTTAAACTGTTTGTCTTTAATTTTGTCTGATGTGGACACTGGAGACCAGCCCAGCATATGCATAGAAAAGGGTGACAAACTGACTAAAAGCCTCACTAATCAGGGAGAGGTACCAAAACAAAGGCTACTAATCTAGTGCATGGACACAGTACATGTCTGGCTGACCTGTTGTCTCATAAGCTAATGTGCTGCAACTTATGCTATATGAAAGGTTAAAGATATACAACAATGTGTTCTAGAATTTAATTCCCTTGAAGAAAGCCATTACAATAAATAACCTCCACATCAAGACAACCTGCAACTTGGGGTAAGGTGTTCTGAGATTTTTAACAGAATGCAGAAGTAATTGAGAAGAGAGAAACTTAATTTTTCAAGACATGTGTTTACCGTAGTAAACAAAAGTTGGCCCACTCAGCTAGCTGCACTGATTCCCAGATGGAAAGGTGTGCCAGTCCCCGGCATGAATCTGCCCGGTAGATTAGTGTGGAGGTCTGGTGTGCCAGCCACCCTGTGGATGGTGTTAAGGTGGTTTTTCAGCTGCCTTGGTGCATGCAGACTGGTTACCCTAACTGTGCCTCAGTTAAACTATGTCAGCAATCGCTGCGCAAACACTGTCTCCACACATGTGTACATCATAATTACTCTACCATGCAAACATTTGGGGTTACTCTACTGGGGGCCGAACCACACAATAACCCTGGGTTCAGTGTGGGGTGGCGGTGGGTTGGGTAGACTGCTGTGGTCTGTTGTGGGCTTGTGAACCACTGAGGGCTGCAACAGGAAGAAGCCTCTCTGTTGTTTCTGTGCCCCGGTTCAAGACACTAAATAAATAAATGAAGAAATATAAACAAACAAAAGTTTAAGTTGTTGATACTACAGCCAAACTGTGAACATACGTTCCAGTCTAAATAAGTAATCACTTGTCTTTGTTGGCCACCAGATTAAACTACAGTGTTCTAAGCTCACTAAAAGATTCAACTGTGATAATACACTGGAGTGACTTCTAAGTTGTCAAATAATTACTGGGTATTAGTGCAATAAGTACTTCGGGCATACATAAATGTTAATGAAAAATAGTGCTTTCCACATTCACTGACTACTACCTCAAACAACTACTGGAACAGACTATATGAATGGTAAATATTTCATATATATTTCTGATAAGTAGGTCTCACATTATAGGCATTATTAACAAGAAAACAAAGTTTAGTCATCATATTGCCATTTTAGTAAGAATTCTTACTAAATGTCTGAAATAAATTTGCAAGAAAAGTGTATTTTGAAAATGTTTGATTTAGTAGATTATTAAACATTAAATTGCATAGAATAAGATCATAAATTAAATTTCACACAGTCCCTTCAAAATTAAATAAGAAAATTTATCTTGAATTTAACATAAAATTTAAACTTACCAGTTAAGATTCTTTGGGCAGATTCTTCCCACATATAGGTGTAAATCACACACCTTGGTTTTGTACTAAGCATAACAGAATTTCAAACTTTTATTCTACCATTCATGGATCAGTTTGGTGGTAAAATAGAGGACAACAAATGTAAATTTTGAAAGTTAAATTCAGTATTTAAAGGTGGATATAAGTTCCCTTCATGTTGGAAGGCAGTTGTGAAACTAAATGAAGCAACTGGACAGTATGGCATTCCTCTCATGTTTTGAACTGATTATCCAGTTACATGTGAGTGAAAGACATTATACATTACCCTCTTGCATTTTAAGGGTGACAGACAATCCTAAAAAGTTTTAATCCTATGTTAAATTGGTAAACATATCAAACCCACCATGCCAAATACTCAGTGACCATAATGACACTGAAACAGAAGGTGACAGCGAGAAGGTCAAAATACTAAATTACTTCTTCCAAAATTGCATCACTGCAGAAAATTTCTCTGCAGTTCCTCTTTTCAGTTGTTGCACTAATCCTAAAATAGCATATATCAAAATAAGTGACTGTGATATAGAAAAACAACTGAAAGTACTCAAGAGAAGGGAAGGTAACTGGGCCTGATGTAATAGCTTAACAATTCTACATAGCATATTGAACACCACATTCTCTTCTTGTAGTAGCAGCCTACCATAGGTCACTAGAGGAACAAAGTGTTTCAATTTTGTTGTTGTTGTCTTCATTCCAGAGACTGGTTTGATGCATCTCTCCCTGCTACTCTATCCTGAGCAAGCTTCTTCATCTCCCAGTACCTACTGCAACCTACATCCTTCTGAATCTGTTTAGTGTATTCATCTCTTGGTCTCCCTCTACGATTTTTACCCTCCACACTGCCCTCCAATACTAAATTGGTGATCCCTTCATGCCTCAGAATATGCCCTACCAACCGATCCCTTCTTCTAATCAAGTTGTGCCACAAATTTCTCTTCTCTCCAACTCTATTCAATACCTCCTCATTAGTTATGTGATCTATCCATCTAATATTCAGCATTCTGCTGTAGCACAACATTTCAAAAGTTTCTATTCTCTCCTTGTCTAAACTACTTATCGTCCACATTTCACTTCCATACATGGCTACACTCCATACAAATACTTTCAGAAACAACTTCCTCATGCTTAAATCTATACTCGATATTAACAAATTTCTCTTCTTCAGAAATGCTTTACTTGCCATTGCCAGTCTGCATTTAATATCCTCTCTACTTTGACCATCATCAGTAATTTTGCTTCCCAACTAGCAAAACTCATTTACTACTTTAAGTGCCTCATTTTGTAATCTAATTCCCTCGGCATCACCCAATTTAATTCGACTACATTCCATTATCATCGTTTTGCTTTAGTTGATGTACATCTTATATCCACCTTTCAAGACACTGTCGATTCTGTTCAGCTGCTCTTTGAGGTCCTTTGCCGTCTCTGGCAGAATTACAGTGAACCTCAAAGTTTTTATTTCTTCTCCATAGATTTTAATTCCTACTCCAATTTTTTCTTTTGTTTCCTTTACTGCTTGCTCAATATACTGATTGAATAACATTGCGGAGAGCCTATACAACCCTGTCTCACTCCCTTCCCAACCACTGCTTCCCTTTCATGCCCCTCAAGTCTTGTAACTGCCATCTGATTTCTGAACAAATTGTAAATAGCCTTTTGCTCCTTGTACTTTATCGCTGCCACCTTCAGAATTTGAAAGAGAGTATTCCAGTCAACAATGTCAAAAGCTTTCTCTAAGTCTACAAATGCTAGAAGTGTAGGTTTGCCTTTTCTTAATCTATTTTCTAAGATAAGTTGTAGGGTCAGTATTGCCACATGTGTTCCAACATTTCTACAGAATCCAAACTGATCTTCCCTGAGATAGGCTTCTACCAGTTTTTCCACTTGTCTGTAAAGAATTCATGTTAATATTTTGCAGCTGTGGCTTATTAAACCTATAGTTCAGTAATTTTCACATCTGCCAACACATGCTTTCTTTGGGATTGGAATTATAATATTCTTCTTGAAGTCTGAGTGTATTTCACGTGTGTCACACATCTTGCTCACCAGATGGTAGAGTTTTGTCAGGACTGGATCTTCACTATGGAGGGTTAAATCAGACTTTGGCACAGAAGGGGGTAAATTATGCTGCCACAAAAGTCTTTGGTCACCTACCAAACAGCATCAAAAGCCTGACAGATAGTCAACCAACATTTAAAAATAAATTAAAAGAATTTCTAGATGACAACTCCTTCGACTCATTGGCTGAATTTTTAGATATAAATTAAGGGAGGGGAAAAAACTAACTTAAGCATTAGTGTCATGCAATATTTTGTGAAATGTAATATCTTGTACAGACATCTTTCATTAACCTGACACGTTCCACATTATTACGAAGTGTCATATTCATGATCTATGGAACAAGTATTAATCTAATCAAATCTAAGGCTGTCAGCAGTTCTAATGGAATGTTGTCTACTCCCAGGACCTTGTTTAGACTTTGGTCTGTCAGTGCTCTGTTAATTCTTCGCGCAATATCATATCTCATATTTTATCTTCATCTACATTATCTTCCATTTCTATCATATTGTCCTCAAGAACATCACCCTTACATAAACCCCCTAGATACTCCATCCACCTTTCTGCTTTCCCTTCTTTGCTTATAACTAGGGTTCCATCTGAGCTCTTGATATTCATGCAAGTGGTTCTCTTTCCTCCAAAGGTCTCTTTAATTTTCCTGTAGGCACTATCTATCTTATCCCTAGTGAGCCTCCACATCCGTAAATTTGCCCTCTAGCCATCCCTGCTTAGCCATTTTGCACTTCATGTTGATCTCATTTTTGAGATGTTTGTATTCCTTTTGGCTGGTTCATTTACAGCATTTTTTTTATATTTTCTCCTTTAATCAATTAAATTCAATATCTCTTCTGTTACCCAAGGATTTCTATTAGCCCTTGTCTCTTTACCTACTTGATCCCCTGCTACCTTCACTATTTCATCTCTGAAAGCTACTCATTCTTCTTCTACTGCATTTCTTCCCCCAGTCTTGTCAATCATTCCCTAATGCCCTCCCCGAAGCTCTCTACAAGCTCTGGTTCTTTCGGTTTATCCAGGTCCTATCTCCTCCAATTCCCACCTTTTTGCAGATGCTTCATTTTTAATCTACAGTTCATAACCAATAGATTGTGGTCAGCGTCCTCATCTGCCCCTGGAAATGTCTTACAATTTAAAACCTGGTTCCTGAATCTCTGTCTTACCATTACATAATCTATTTGATACCCTCTAATATCTCCAGGCCTCTTCCATGTGTTTCAAATGATTGTAAAAATGTCCAGGTCATTTACATTTTCAAGAATCTTTAGCTAAAAAATGCACACAACTATGGGCTTATACTGCTGATGTCAGTTCATTGTAGAATTTCAGAACACATTTCAGGGTTGCCTATTATGACTTTTCTGGAGATCAAAAATCTGTTCTGTAGCCATCAACATGAATTCTACAAATGTGTATCATGTGAAGCACAGCTGACTGTGTTCATTCATGAGACACAGAAGATAGTTGACACTGCTCATGTTGATGTGGTATTCCTAGACTTCTAGAGGCTGTTAGGTACAACAATATTATGAAAAGGATATGTTGCTACTCACAACACAAATGACACATTGAGTTTCAGACAGGTGCAATGAAAAGATTGTTACACATTGAGCTTGTGGCCAAAGCCTTCTTGAGAAAAGAGAGAAAACAAAACAAAGCACACCTCCTGCACACATAGCCTCTATCAGCGGCTGCTCTGACAAGAATGGCCAGAGACAATGGTCATGTGTACTTCAGATGTGCTTGCTTGTGTGACTGTGCATGTGTTTTCTTTTATTTCCTGAAGAAGACTTTGGCCAAATGCTCTGTGTGTAACAGTTATTTATTGAGGCTGTCTGCAACTTAGCTTGTCATCTTTACATTGAGTAGCACACTTTCCTTTTCATAATATTGCTGATATTCCAATCTGGACTCTCCACTGTTAGGTCTTTCATACAGTTACTCACTGTTCTCTAATTTTAAAAAAATGTGAGTGCACACGCTATCAGACCAGCTTTGTGACTGAAATGTAAATGGAGTGAAATCTTCTGACATGAAAGTAACTTCAGTCATACTCCAGCAGAGTGATACAGGACCAGCACTGATACATAAACAATCTAGCTGATATTCATTAGTTTGTGGATGATACTGTGGTATGTAGAGAAGTCATAAGACTATAAAATTGTGGCAAAATTCAGGCAGAAGATTTGTCGATGATCAACATTTAGTGCAGGGACCAGCAGTTGACCTTCAGCATAAATAGATGTAATACACTGCACATAAGTTGATGGAAATATCAATTGTTGTGTGATTACATGATTGTTCAGTACTCACTGGTAATGGTAACATACTTTAAGAATGTGGTAGTGAGCATACAGAGTGATTCAAAGTGGAACAATTACATAAAACCAATTGTAGGAAAGCAGATGCCAGTCTGAGATTCATTGGAAGAATCCGCAGGAAGTGTGATCCACCCATGGAGGTGATATCGTATGGAAGTAGCCTACAAAACCCTCATTTGGGCTGATTCTTGGGAATTGCTCATTAGTTTGGGACCCTAAACAGAATGAGTTGATAGAGAAGATCAAAATAATAGTAGGACAATTCATTTTGTAAGTACTCTTGTGCATCAATTTTGTGATTTACTTTAAAAATTCCAAGAGTATGCATTTCTAGAAGAGTCTAATAATACACTGATTCTTCCTACATACATATTGTGGAAAGAACATTAAGGAAAATTAGATTCCAAAACACATGGAGGTGTACCAACAGCTGTCATTCCCATGCACCATTTGTGACTGGAACAGAAAATGGAGGAAGTGACAGTGGTACACAAAACATCCTCCACCACGCATTGGAAGGTGGTTTTTGGAGTATAGATATAGATATATTAGGTCAGTGCATAACTTCGTAGTGCTTCTTTTTCCCATAAGTTTAGTAGACACAACAGATACACACAACAGGGACTTTAGTCAATAATAATATATTATTCTTCACTATTTACAACAGTCTGTCACCCATGGGGTAACTTTTCAATTCTGTGCCTGTAAAAATCATGTGATTTTGAGGCAAAGAACCTGTTTAGCCATGTTTGTAGCGCATTTTCATCCAGAAAGGAAGTTCTTTGAAGGTTGTTTGATAGAAATCAGAAAAGGTGAATATCTCGGGTATGAGATAATGTGGGTGTGGAATGATTTCCCAACCTGACTCCTTAATAGTGTTTTTTGTCAGTCTAGCAGTATGTGGGCAAGTTTTATCATGGAGTAGCATTATTTAATGCAGTCTTCCAGTATTCCTGGTTGCTGTTCTTTGATTGTGTCTGCAAGACATGTTAGTTGTTGACAATAAATGTCAGCACTGACACTGATGGTTACATTTTAGGGAAGCAATCTGTAGTACACCACACCATCAGCGTTCCAGCAGGTGCGTAATATTATCTTTTGTAGATGCATGCAGGTCATAGTATGGAGAACTGCTGCGCTGTTTGGGCTGCACCATTCCTTTATTTTTTTTATGTTAGCAACAAGATAAAATTTCTTGTCGCTAGTAACAATATAGAGTAGGAATGGTTGCTGTTGTTTGTGAGCCAGTTGATGATGAGCAAGTAGAGATGCACATACGGCCGCTGCTGATCTAAATGATTTTGGCTTAGAGTATGCGGTACCCACACACATGATTTTTGGACCTTCTCCATTGCATGCAAATGTTGTATGATGGTGGAATCACCACAGTTAATCACATTCTCTGCTTCTCGGTTACACTGACATTGGTCATTGTGGATTAATGCATTTCAATGACCTTATTCAAACCCTGAAGGTCCTCTTGAACATGGAGATTCACTTATGTGATGATTCTCCGTAAACAAGAAACCCATTTTCTTGCCATACTCTGTCCAGTGGCATTGTACCCATACATGGCACAAATATTTATGACTGCCTCTGCTGCTGTCACCCCTCTGTTGAATTCAACTGAAGAGTATGTCAGAAATATTCCAATTTCTCCGCTTGGCACTCCATTTTCTAACATCCACAGCTCCACTCACTATCTCCAAATGACAAAATATATACATGTAAACTCAGATAGCAATAGTCAACTACAAATAAAAAAATAACAGTCGATAAACAGACCCTTAGCAACCAGAATACTGACATGCAAATCAAAAAAGGCCATGAAATTGTACACCAACCTAATAGATACAGATGTAGGTGTAAATGGAAGAATATATGTATGAAGTTAGTCAGAAATATCAGTAATGATTGTCTGTCATAGGATCCCAGAAAATATTCTGATGGCATGATTAAAGATTAAGAATGTTCTCCTTGAAACTCAGTGCAGCTTTAGGAAATATGATGAGTGTATTGCAACTTTTGCTTTAACACAGTATCTCATAAACTGTTGATACAAGAGAAGGAAAAGATACCTTTCTAATGTATTTCTGAAATATAGTATATCTGACACCAAATGACACTCCTAACTGTTAGCAAACATACAAAAATGGTAGAGGACAGTCTGCCCAATGATTAGCTCCAACAAAATTGATAATGTCGGACAAAGTATCACCCAGTGTAATAAATGGCCACTTGCCATGATTGTGGATAAATCAGAGATCATTTACCTGACTAGAAAGGAAAAACTGGTAGCTTTTGAGTACAGTATTGGCGGTACACAGGCTGTCTGACTCTGATTAATATTTAGGCATAATTCTGTTTAATGATAATAAGTGGGAAGTATACATAGAACAAGTTTTAGCAAATGCAAATAAATGACTAGTATTTGTTGGGAGAATTCTGGGAATTTGTAGTACAGCTGCAAATTAGGTTGTGAAAGAGACTTTTGTTTGAAAATCTTTGTGATCCTCTGCACGTCTGATTAAAGAAGGTAATCAAAAGAATTCATGTTATTAAATTTTTAACTGGCTGGTTGAATTAGAATTAGTGTTTTGTGAAGGTGCACGAGAATCTTACATAGAAATCTTTAGAAAGGAACAGTTATTTTGTATAATGCTATTATGCAAGTTTGAAGAATTAATATTCAAAATAGACAAAACATTTCTTCTATCTTCATTGGTGGCCTCATGTAAGTTACAAGACAATAGAAGGGAGATTAACTTGCTTACAGAGGTCTTCAATCAATCATTCTGGCCCAACTGCATTCATTAGTGCAACATGTAAAGGAGAAGCAAATTAATATGAAGTACGATCCACAATGCCATCCATAGTCATTTCTGGAGTAGATGTAGACTGGACAGGCCAAAAAAGGAATGGTGTTGCTGTTATGTTAGGAAATGAGAACATAGATCCAGAAGTATACAGATTCAAACAGTTTACTGCTTTCATTACATTACATTAGTACTTGTTCCATAGATGATGAATACGACACTTCGTAATGATGTGGAACATGTCAGGTTCATTAAGGGTGTCTATGCAAGATATTACATTACACAAAATATTACATGACACTTAATAGTTTTAATTTTTTGTGGGGTTTGGGGAAATTACCCACTTACTATATCCAAAAATTCATCTAACGAATAGAAAGAGTTGCCATTAAGAAATTCTTTTAATTGCCTTTTAAATGCTATATGGCTATCTGTCAGACTTTTGATGCTATTAGGCAAGTGACCAAAGACTTTCGTGGCAGCATAATTTACTACCTTCTGAGCCAAAGTTAGATTTAACCTTGAGTAGTGAAGATCATCCTTTCTCCTAGTGTTGTAGCCATGTACACTGCTATTACTTTTGAATTCATTCGGATTGTTAATAACAAATTTCATGAGTGAATAAATATGTTGTGAGGTTACAGTGAAGATCTCTAGCTCTTTAAATAAGTGTCTGCAGGATGATCTTGGATGAGCTCCAGCAATTATTCTGATTACACGCTTTTGCGCAATGAACACTCTTTTACCCAATGATGAGTTACCCCAGAATATGATGCCATACGAAAGCAGAGAATGAAAATATGCATGGTAAGCTAATTTACTCAGATGTATATTACCAAAATTTGCAATGACTGTAATAGCATAAGTAGCTGAAATCAAACATTTCAACAGATCCTCAGTGTGTTTTTTCCAGTTCAACCCTTCATCAATGCATACACCTAGAAATTTTGAATATTCCACCTTAGCTACTGACTTCTGATTGAAGTCTATATTTATTAATGGTGTCATTCCATTTACTGTGTGGAACTGTATATACTGTGTTATGTCAAAGTTGAATGAGAGCCCATTTACAGAGAACCACTTAATGATTTTCTGAAAACCATCATTTACATTTTCACCAGTTAATTCCTGTCTGTTGGGTGTGATTGGCAAAAAGTACCAGCTTTGGATCTTCATGAATATAGAATGGAAAGTCATTAATATATATTAAGAACAGCAGAGGACCCAAGACCGAACCTTGTGGCACCCCATTCTTGATTGTTCCCCAGTTTGAGAAATCACCAGTTTTTTTTGCATATTATGTGAACTGCTTATTTCAACTTTCTGCACTCTTCCAGTTAGGTATGATACAAATCATTGGAGCACTGTCCCATTCATACCAAAGTACTTGAGCTTATCTAGAAGTATTCCGTGATTTATACAATCGAAAGCCTTTGATAGATCACAAAAAATCCCAACGGGTGCCTTCTGGTTACTCAGAGCATTTAATATTTCATTAGTGAAAGTATATATATTGCATTTTCCATTGAAAAACCCTTCTGGAAACCAAACTGACATTTTGTTAAAACTTTATTTTTACAAAGTTGTTAAGCTACTCTACAATACATTACTTTTTCAAAATTTTTGGATAAAGCAGTCAGAAGAGAGATTGGGCAGTAGTTGTTGACATCAGACATATCCCCTTTTTTATGCAGTGGTTTAAAAATGGCATACTTCATTCTATCTGTGAACATAACCTGCTTTAGAGAGCTATTACATATGTGGCTAAGAATCCCACTTATTTCTTGGGAACAAGCTTTTATTATTCTGCAGGAAATGCCATCAATTCCATGTGAGCTTTTATTCTTGAGAGAGTTTATCATCTTCCTAATTTCAGCAGGAGAGGTGGGTGGAATTTTAATTGTATCAAATGATGTGGGTAAGTCCTCTTCCACTAACTGTCTTGCTTCTTCTAATGAACATTTAGATCCTATTTTCTCTACAA
This sequence comes from Schistocerca gregaria, assembly GCF_023897955.1. Classification (NCBI taxonomy): domain Eukaryota; kingdom Metazoa; phylum Arthropoda; class Insecta; order Orthoptera; family Acrididae; genus Schistocerca; species Schistocerca gregaria. Next base: position 167,421,321 of record NC_064931.1, on the reverse strand, counting down.
CATTTAAAAAATGATTATTCAAAATGTTTTCAACTTCTGGCTTGTTGTTCATCAAGTTTCCATTTGCTTCGATGGTGATATCATCATCCTGTACTTTTGGTTGCACTGTCTCGCTTGTAATAATAATCCAAACTGTTTTGATTTTGTCATCAGAGGTATTAATCTCAGACATGATGCACTTTCTTCTGGACTTTTTAATAACCTTTCTTAATGTAGCACAGTAGTTTTTATAATATTTGGCTGTTTCTGGGTCATTACTCTTTCTTGTTGTTAGATACAGTTCCCTTTTGTGGTTACAAGATAATTTTTATTCCTTTAGTAAGCCAAGTTTTTTTGCATGGTTTCTTATAATTAGATTTGACTACTTTCTTACAGAAACAGTTTTCAAATTCTCTTAAAAGTGTATCATGAAATAAGATATATTTTAAATTAGCATCGGGTTACTTGTACACCTCATCCCAGTCTAACTGCTGAACATTTTTTCTGAAATTTCTAATTGTTGTGTCATTAATTAAGTGCATAACTTTGGAGGGTAGTTTTGAATTACTGAATGGAGCTATGTCATAAACTGTAACTAGTTGAGCATCATGATAAGAAAGCCGATTCTCAACAGGACAAGATTTTATGTTTTTAAACCTGTCTTGGTCTATAAAAGTGTTATCTATCAATGTGCTGCTGTCCTTTACTACCCGAGAAGGAAAACTAATGACAGATGTCAAATTGAAAGAACTGAGCAAGACTTCCAGGTCATTCTTCCTATTACGCTCTTTCAGTGAATCAACATTGAAGTCCCCACAAATAATAATTTGCTTTCCCATATCTGACAGACAGCACAACAAAGTATCCAAGTTTTCCAGGAATAAATGAAAGTTCCCTGAAGGGGACCTATATACTGTTACAATTATAAAAGAGCCCTCCTTCAGTTTAAGTTGACAGGCACATGCTTCTATATGTTGCTCTAGACAAAACTTTTTTGTATTAAGCTTTCTACACAGTGATAACTTTTGACATATATGGCAACTCCTCATTTCACCTTATTCTCTCTACTCATATGTGCAGCTAGTTTATAACCACTGATATTTACTTTTTCCATATCAGACACAATGTGATTTCATTAGGCAACAGCAATGATGGAAAATATTTACAGTTTGTAGGAAGTGAAATAACTAAAGTTACTCCATCACACAGTTTGACATCTTAGAATACACGTTTGAATATGACTATCATCTCAGCAACAATCAGTAAAAGTCTTGCATCAATGCAATCAGATTTAAAATAGAATTTATGCAAGAATATGACCTGTTGCTAGCCAGCATGATTTAGTGTCATATGTTCATACAAACCTGTTATGGTTTTTACTTATCATCTTCTGCCTACAATTTAATTGTGGTGCACTTAATTAATGGTAACTATGGTACTGTAGAGAATCATTTCCTATAATTGGGAAACCAGAAGATGGAGTGAGGTCTAGCAATGATATCCAGCAGCAATTATGTTCGAGCAGTCATGTCCATATCACAGCACACTTCTGGCACTATGTTCAATGATGTTAATTAAAAGTTCCTGTGAATATAAGTGTTTCTTCTCCAGCAAAGTAGATATGACTATCTCACTGGCTCACCTCTAAGCACCTTTGTCTGGACTGAAGACATGAGCAAAGTAGCCCCTCTGCAGCTAGCCACTCAGAAATCAGCTTGTGAATTTCCCAAAGAATTAGACAGGCAGTATCTTAAAAATATTACTTAGATTAAGCTTCCAAATAAATCTATTGTGACTTCACAAAACTTTCAAGATCCACAGTGTCATGAGTGTGCTGAGAATATAAAATTTCAGGCAATACCACTCACCACAGACAATGTGGTGGCCAGAGGCCTTCGCTTAATGACCAAGAGCAGTGACATTTGCATAGAGTTGTCAGTGGTAACAGACAAGCACACTGAAGGAAATAATGCAGAAATCAATGTGGTATGTACAACAAACATATCCATTAGGACATGCAGCAAAATTTTGTTAATGGGCTATGGCAGCAGATGGTTGATGTGAGTGCCTTTTTTTACAGCACACCTGCAGCACCTCTCCTGTGTTTGTGACCATGTTAGGTGGACTGTAAAAAAACTGTGGCCTGGTCAGATGGTTCCTGATTGCAGATGGTTCCTGATTTTAGTTGGTAAGAGCTGATGATGGTAGGGTCAGAGTGTGGTGCAGACCCCATGAAGCCATAGACCCTAGTTGTCAACAAGGCACTGTGCGATCTGGTGGTGGCTCCATAATGGTGTGTTCTGTGTTTACATGGAATGGACTGGGTCCTCTGGCCCAGCTGAACTGATCATTGACTAGAAAGGGTTATGTTCGGCTACATGAAGACCATTTCCAGTCATTCCTAGACTTCTTGTTTCCAAACATCAATGGAATTTTTATGGATGATAATGTTCCATGTCATCGGACCATAGCTGTTGGCAATCAGTTTGAAGAACATTCTGAACAGTCTTTCTCTCAGTATGGCAGTCCAGCTCTGTGTGGTGTAATGATGCTCATCCAGTTGGATGTCCATAGCCATATCATTCTGTAGAACATGTATTTGCAAGTTTTTGCTGTTTGTATCACCCTTCATTGGTGTTACATTTTCTCTTTGCAACACCTAGATTCACCCATCATTTATTCTCACAAGGGCATATGTACTACAACTTATCACCAAGCTCTCAACAATTTTCTGGCTGTTCTATGACCTACCATCCTATATAGGATCTTCTCAGGACCTGTGGAAGGGCGCACACTCATGACAGATATTCTGAATCAGCTTAATATTATTTCCTTCAACATAGTCAAATCCACATTTCTTTCAAATTTGACACATTCATTGTCACACTTGGATCTCTCCTTTTGCAGAACACAGCTTTCTTATGTTCTTTTCCACTAAACAACTATCTGTAAGAATTTTTGTTGGCAAAAGGAATTTCTCTTACCATACTTACATCTTGGTACCACTGCACCCCTTTTCATTGAAACCATGAAATGGTTGGGGTTAACAGCTTACAGAAAACTATGTTGGTGCTCTCTTGAGTCCTGTTTGGCATCTCTCTCTGTACAATCTCTGAATGTTGTGCAGTTTCCAAGAGGCACATCATGGGGAGTGGACCACACTGTTCTTCATTTGTAGCAATCCTTAGTCTGATCGAAGCTGGACTATGGATGAATCTTACATTCATCTTCATGACCATTCATTTTACGCAGCCTTAATGTGATTCATCGCTGCAGAATCAACTTGGTTATTGGTGTGTTCCCCACCAGTTCAGTCATGAGCTTCTATCCAGGAGCTGCCAAATTACCACTGTTATTCTGATATGGTGTCCTCTGCAAATATACTTGCCAGTTCTCCTTGGTGTCCACCTATCCATCTTATGCTTCCCTCATTAATGACTCCCCTGACTGGCAATATGACACTAGTTCTGCTCCCTTGTTGCCTCCGAGAGTTCACTTTCATATCCTTCAAAAGCTCCATCTTGCATTATGTGCTATGTTTCTGTGAGGTCAGTCTCTTTCCTCTCCTTGACTCCATGTAGAGGTCTGTGCCCATCTTGAACTTAGTTCAATACTAAAGAACACTACCCTGGCTCCAATAATTTTTTTTTATATGTCTGGACCTTTATATGTAGTTCTGAGAGACCACCTTCATTTAGACTGATGGCCCTAAGGATCATCATGGTATGAGATGCTCTTTTGTTGTTGGTAAATAAGTTTTTAGATATTGTCTTTTAGATCTGTGCATAATTTTTACTGCAGAGCTGTTTACCCTTTATCAGGCCATCTTGTACATTCATGGACATGGAATCGCTGAGTCTGTTATATGCTCTGATTCCTTGCTGCTCTCCAGAGCCTCACTGTGATGTAGACATACCTCCCTTTAGTACAGTGGATCCATGAATGCCTTCACTTACTCACTGATGCTGGCACTAATGTATCTCTTACATGGGTCCTTAGACACAGGTCAGGAAATGAGGCAGCTGCTGCTGCTACTATGGCTGCAACTCTGCTAAAAAGCCTTCTAACAGTTCTGTCCCTATGGATGATCTCAGCATTGCTATATGTAGGAACATTCTATCACTCTTGCACATACAGTGTTCATTTCTCTGCAAACTAGTCTATATTTAGGGCTCTGTCTTTTTCAGTCGTCATCATCTGTTATGCAGTGATCCCGCACCTCTTTACTCTCACTCTAACAAAACACTGATGGCACCCTGCTTTCTAACCCAACTTCAGTCTTTAACCCCTTACACTTTAATGTATGTTTGCCATCTGAGATATACAAGGTTATAGCAGATACAGCAAAGGCTCTAGAATGTATTCTACTGTTTTCTTACTGTAGCAGCTTCACAAAGGAGATTTAATTTTTTCATCGTGAACACAGGTTGATCTATAAACTCCAATAAAATGGCCTGTTAAAGAAGGAATGTCATTGTAATTGTTCAATTTACCTTTCTACCATGTTTGTTGCTTTTTAACTAGCATACAATGTTAAATGTCATTCTCCATTATAGTTTTCTCATCCTACTAATGTCATTTAGGCTCTTATGTGTCAACTGACTGCCAGAACCATGGAGTGCTGTCCCTAGGAAACAACCCATTTTAAGTAATGATTTGAGCACTTAATGATCTTGATTATTTTAGATCCCAGAAAAAAATTGCGAGATTAGGAACATTTCCTGTAGATGGCCATGAACAGGCTGACATGTGAGAGTACTATGTGGGCCCCATGGCTGTGCCACAAATTTCTTTTTAAATCTTCCTCTCAAAGGAAAACAAGTTGTGCACAAGAACATATTGTATAAAGAATGAGGTGGTGCCTTTGTAGTTGGCGGAATATGGGGAGAGATGTTGGTTGGTTGGTTGGTTTGCAGGGTGTTCCATTGATCAGTCTAACAGAAACTGTTATGATATGGAATGTGTCAAGTGCATAAGAAATGCACACATGAATCAAAGGTTCTTTTTACACTATTGGACATTAAAATTGCTACACCAAGAAAAGCAGATAATAAACGGGTATTGATTGGACAAATATATTATACTAGAACTGACATGTGATTACATTTTCACACAATTTGGGTGCATAGATCCTGAGAAACCAGTACCCAGAACAACCACCTCTGGCCGTAATAATGGCCTTGATATGCCTGGGCATTGAGTCAAACAGATCTTGGATGGAGGTACAGCTGCCCATGCAGCTTCAACACAATACCACAGTTCATCAAGAGTAGTGACTGGCATATTGTGATGAGCCAGTTGCTCAGCCACCATTGACGAGACATTTTCAATTGGTGAGAGATCTGGAGAATGTGCAGGCCAGGGCAGCAGTTGAACATTTTCTGTATCCAGAAAGGCCCATACAGGACCCGCAACATGCGATTGTGCGTTATCCTGATGAAATGTAGGGTTTCACAGGGATCGAATGAAGGGTAGAGCCACAGGTCACAGCACATCTGAAATGTAACATCCACTGTTCAAAGTGCCGTCAATGGGAACAAGAGGTGACAGAGACGTGTAACCATTGTCACCCCATACCATCACGCCGGGTGATACGCCAGTATGGCGATGATGAATACACACTTCCAATGTGCATTCACCACAATGTCACCAAACACAGATGTGACTATCATGATGCTGTTAGCAGAACCTGGATTCATCCAAAAAAATTACGTTTTGTCATTCGTGCACCCAGATTCATCGCTGAGTACACTATTGCAGGTGCTCCTGTCTGTGGTGCAGTGTCAAGGGTAACCGCAGCCATGGTCTCCGAGCTGATAGTTCATGCTGCCGATAACGTCGTTGAATTGTTCATGCAGATGGTTGTTGTCTTTCAAACGTCCCCATCGGTTGACTCAGGGATTGAGACATGGCTGCATGATCCGTTACAGCCATGCGGATCAGATGCCTGTCTTCTCGACTGCTAATGATACGAGGCCATTGGGATCCAGCACGGCATTATGTATTACCTTCCTGAACCCACGGATTCCATATTCTGCTAACAGCCATTGGATCTCGACCAACGCAAGCAGCAGTGCCGCGATATAAACTGCAATCACGATAGGCTACAATCCGACCTTTATCAAGGTCAGAAACGTGACGGTACACATTTCTCCTCCTTACACTAGACATCACAACAATATTTCACCAGGCGATGCCAGTCAGCTGCTGTTTGTGTATGAGAAATCGGTTGGAAACTTTCCTCATGTCAGCACGTTGTAGGTGTCGCCACCAGCACCAGCCTTGTGTGAATGCTCTGAAAAGCTAATCATTTGCGTATCACAGCATCTTCCTGTCAGTTAAATTTTGTTTCTGTAGCACATATCATCGTGGTGTAGCAATTTTAATGGCTAGTAGTGTAAAAAAGGAAAAAGATTAATTTTTTTTAATTAGTCCATTCCCTTAAATGGAACAAAATGTATCTATTATACCTATATGATTTCAATTTATTTTTGAAACTATTACTGCTGTCTGTCAGACATTTTATTTCACCTGGTAATTTATCAAAAAGTTTTACAGTAGCATATTTTACCCCTTTCTCTGCCAAAGATAGATTACATAGAGGATAGTATAAGTCTTTATTTCTTCTGGTATTATAATCATGAATGTCACTATTGTTTTTAAACTGGTCCATGTTCTTGAAAACAAATTTCATTACTGAGTAAATGTACTGTGAGGCTGTTTTAAGAATTCCTAACCTGTAAAACAGACGCTGACAAGATGTGTGACTATGAGCCCCACACATTATTCCAAACACTTTTTTTGAGCAGTGAATACTTTTTGCCTAAGTGTTGAGTTACCCCAAAATATTATTCCATATGATGTCAGGAAGTGAAAGTAAGCATATTACGTTAGCTTGATAATTTCTATATCCTCAAAATTAGCAATTATTGTGATTTCAAAAGTTGCTGAACCTAGTCACTTTAGGAGATCCAAAATATGAATTTTCCATTTAAGATTCTCATCTATGTGTACACTCAAAAAGTTAGTATGCTCTACCTTGGCTAGTGACTTCTGATGATGTGTTATATTTATTGAAGAAGCTGTACTCTTTGCAGTAGAAAATAGGACGTACTGTGTTTTTTCAAAGTTCAGAGCAAGCCCATTTGCAGAAAACCGATCTATAACTTTTCCAAAGTCATTGTTTGTATCATTTTCTACTGGAGTTTTTTTACTGGATTAATAATTATGCTTGTATCATCAACAAACAGTATCAATTTAGCTCTTTCTTTCAGAGAAGAAAGGAGATAATTCACATACATCAAGAACAGAAGGGGACCCATGGTCAAACCCTCCTTAAGTCATTTAATCCATATAAAGAAACTTTTTGCTTCTTGTTTTGTAGATATGACTTAAACCACTTATATGCTGTTCCATTTATGGTGTAGAATTGTAATTTCTGTAACATAATATCATGGTTCACACGATAAAATGCTTAGGATAAGTAACAGAAAATTCCTGTTGGTGACATTTTATTACTTAAAGACTCTGTTATGTGGGCAGCGAAACTGTATATTGCTGTTTCAGTAGAATAGCATTCTTGAAATACAAATTGTGATTTACTAAGTATCCCATTACTGTTGAGATGGTTGACCACTCGTGTATACATTACTTTCTCGACAATTTTTGGAAATGCTGTAGGCAAGGATACTGGCTGGTAATTATTGACATTGGTGGTGTCCTCTATTTTTGTAGGGAGGTTTGACAATGGCATATTTTAACCTGTCTGGGAAAATACCTTGTGTTAGTGATGTATTACACGTGTAACTCAGGACATTAACTGTAACTGCTCGAAATTGTTTTAATATCTCAGAGATATCATCTACTCGACAGAAAATTTATTTTTAAAAGATTTAATGATTTTCCTTATTTCACCAGAACTTGTTAGATGAAAATTAATCTGACAAGGATTTCTCAAAACTGATTCTTCCATGTACTGCTTGGCTTTTTCTTTTGAACTATTCTCATCAATTTTTTCACCTGTCCTCATCGTATGAATCAATGCCCATCAACAGCTGAAGGTATTAATATAATTCCAATTTTGTTCTAGATGGCTGCAGGTCATCAATGGTGTTTGTTCTTTCGGATATGCCCGAAAGAACCGACACCATATCCATATAAGTATAACATTCCATATTGATTTGATTTTATTGCCTGTGTTGTTAATTTCATTTCTAATATACATTTTTTTTATTTTCTGACAACTTTTCTAAGTGTGTTACAACAATTTTTATAGTGTAAAATTACTTCTGGGTCTTCACTAATTATTGCTGCCTCATACAATTTTCTTTTTCTTTCTGAAGACACTTTAATACCTGTAGTAATCCAAGGTTTCTTTGAAAACTATTTGATTTTACATTTAGTAATTTTTTTGGCACAACAGTGTTCAAAAAGTGATATAAATTTATCAAGAAATATGTTGTATTTATTGTTAGTATTTGGCTCATTATATACACCTCCCCAATTAACATTTCTTACTCACTCTCTGAAGTGCCCTATAGGTATCAGCTTGACCAGACTGTAACCTTTGCTTAGTGGTTTCTGAATTATACGCCCTGCCAGGTTTTGAAAGTTAATTAGTTGTGCATCACGGTCTGATAATCCATTTATCACAGTGAAGGCATGCATTAGTTTTACATCCTCTTGCTGTACAACTTCATTATCTATTAGAGTGCTACTGTCATGATCTATACAAGGGAAGTTGATCACTGCTTCTAAGTTATATGTCATTAATAACACTTCCAATTCACTTTTCCTATCAGAAATGTTTAGAAAGTTTACACTGAAATCACCACAAATTAATAACCTCTTCCTTTTGTCTTACAGGCAGCGTAATAGGGAGTCAAACCTTTTTATGAATAACTCCTAATCTCCTAATGGGGACCTGTGCACTGGTGCTACATTGTCTACCTGTAGTTCACATGCACAAACTTCAAAGTGCTGATTGACACAAAATTTGCTCACTTCTATAGTTTTGTACTTGTTCCCTCATTTTGTGTTAATGGCAACTCATCTTTTATCCACGCTAAACCTGCAGGTGTAAGATGCTAAATTATACCCATTTATACTGACACTTTCCATTGCCACAGTTATGTGGTGTGAAGGCAGACAAAGTATATCAATCTCATTCTTATGTTTGAGGTCATGTAACCACACTAACAACTTATTTACTTTATTTTTTATTCCACTGATATTTTGATGAAGTAAATTGGTACTACCCTTAGCTTTATCTCTGTTTAGTGTACGTGGAACTTCTTCTATTATTTTTTCTTGGTCCTTGTCTGTTTGGACTTTGGCTTTAACCCAAAAAAGTGGTTTTCCTGGTCTCATTAACCACAGGGATCACTCCTTGTGTGACACTGCCCCCCCCCCCCCCCTGCCCCTACAGTACCTGCTAGCAGTGAAGACAACTTATCTTTCCTCTTCCTATTTAGGTGCAGGCTGTGTATAGTGTATCCCTCCTACCAGTAGCATCAACTGGAACAACACTTATGTGAGATTTTGCTGGTGACTGTAGCATCCTGTTCATCCCAGTCTTAACACGTCTTACAACAGAGTTTACCCAGGGCCAATCGTGGCACTGAAAGACCTCCACAAGCCCCACATTTGTGCACCCAGTTTCTTCTCCTATTTTGTCCAGGTCACTCCTAATACTATATGTAGGATTCATAGCCAGACTGTTTCCTGCTTCCCCAACTAATTACCTTATCTTCTTTTTCAAAGTCACGGCATAGCTGACCTAAGTTTCCTGTCACCTGGCTGAGGCTAGCACTTGGTTTCACAAAACTTGCCACCTGGTACCCTGCACGTAATTTCTCTAAAAGCTGCTGGCCTACACCCCTCCCATGACTGCTACCAAGAAGCAGAATTCTTCTTTTCCTCTTCTGATTTGTTGCCGACCTGTCATTTTTCTGTAAGCTAATATTCTGCTTCAGCCTACATTCAACTACATCTGGATGAGGCCCTTATTTATTTATTTATTTATTTATTGTTCTGTGGGGCCACATTAAGGAGAAGTCTCCTTGGTCATGGAACAAGTCAATACATGAAATTATAACACGATTGTAGAAGCAGATAAAATGAAATATAAGAAACATATTCAGTTGTAGATTGTAGAAACAGATAAAATGAAATATAAGAAACATATTCAGGAGACAAGTCATTAGTTTAAATAAAGAAAATCAAGAACATAACACTGGAATTTGCATAATTTTTTAGCTCTTCCAGGAGCTCCTTGACAGAACAGAAGGAGTGAGCCATGAGTAAACTCTTCAGTTTAGACTTAAAAGTGTTTGGGCTACTGCTAAGATTTTTGAGTTCTTGTGGTAGCTTACTGAAAATGGATGCAGCAGAATACTGCACTCCTTTCTGCACAAGAGTCAAGGAAGTGCATTCCACATGCAGATTTGATTTCTGTCTAGTATTAACTGAGTGAAAGCTGCTAACTCTTGGGAATAAGCTAATATTGCTAACAACAAACGACATTAAAGAAAATATATACTGTGAGGGCAATGTCAAAATTCCCAGGCTATTGAATAGGGGTCGACAAGAGGCTCTCGAACTTACACCACACATGGCTCGAACAGCCTGTTTTTGAGCCAAAAATACCTTTTTTGAATCAGAAGAATTACTCCAAAAAATAATACCATATGACATAAGTGTATGAAAATATGCGAAGTAGACTACTTCCTCCACTACTTCAAATAGCAAGCCAAACTGGTTTACTAACTCAATTTCTATAGTTTTTTCAGCAGTTCCCCTTTTTCGCCCTTTGATTCCTACCTTTTTCCAGCACCCAATATCTTTTTCCCCCCATAGCCTACAAAATTCCAAATTCACATTTGATAATTCAGCCATAAGGGTACAAATTTTTGCCTTATGTTCAGAGATTTTTCTGTCCTTTCTACGTAACCCTCATTACCATGGAAGGGCCTCATTATCTACCCTGTTTCCTCACTGCTTCATTCGCCCCAATGAAACCATAACCTACAGTCTTGACAGAACACCCCCCCCCCCCCCCCCCCCACTTCAGATTTCTAAGCTAATGTAAATAAACATTTAAACTTACTTTCAAAAGTATTAACTACCTACCACTCTATATGATCAACATGAATTAATTTAACTTTGAACTGCTCAGTCTAGTAAATAAATAAATAAATAAAGGTCTACACTCACACAAAATTTATGCCTAAAATGTAAACAAAATGAAAGACTATCGGTTTTTATTAAATACGTTCTTTTTGATCTAAATACGTTCAGAAAAGTGAAACATTCAATAGATAGCCTATCAAAGAAGTAAATGCACTATTCTAAAATGTAATATTAACAAAATTACCTCTTATTTCAATATTAATCACTTAACTTATCAAGAGCTTCATGGACGTACGTCTGCCAGAGATATTAGACCATCAGATATTAGCTCCCCAAATGTTGCTTAGTGGTGATAATGTAATGGGCATGAGGAGCATTGATGTGTGGGCAAATGTTGTAAAATGTGATAAGCAAGAATCCAGGTCATAATAGAGTGAGGATTGGAGAAGTGATGAAGGAAGTGATTTGTGTCCTTGATATAGAAAATTAAGTTGTGGTCAGTGGATTGGAAGTGTTGGGCAACTAGAGCAAAGATTACTTTTATGGGTGCACAGTAATTACCATGGAACAATCTAGGATGGTTAGATTTACAAATTTTAGGAAGCACATAAAAAGTGACTGTGCATGGAGATATCTTAGATGAGGAGGGAGAATCTGCTGAGGAATTTGCATTGGTATTAGAGTTTATGATGAACTTCTAGGATGGGACAACTGTTGTTGGGCCTTTAGGTGAGAGTGTCAGACAGTTGACCTATACCTTCTGTCAGGTAATCAGTGTAGTTCTTCATGATAATGGCAGAATCTTTGTCTGCATGGCTGATAATCAAATCAGAATCTCTTTTACAATTGTGAAACTGTTCTTTCCTCCACTAAGAGGTTTATGTTCTCAAGAAGAGACCTGGGAAAGGAAGTTGAGATCAAGTTGAAGGTAAGGAATAACTGGAAGGTAATCAGAGCTGGTTGGGTGAGATTGGAAGATGGTAATGCTTGGACAGAGGTATTATAGAAAGGTAAGTTTCAGAAGGAAATTGTTTCCACTATACAGATCCTGCAAAGGGGAATAGATGTTTGACAAACCCAGCATCACTGAATTTAGACCTTTGGAATAGGAAAAAAACTTCTGTGGCATCATTGTTAATAGTGGATAGGTTGACACCAGCGTTCTGGATTTATTTGGCTTGTAGATTTTTTGAAGCATTTGGAGGGAATTTTGATAGATCTTGTTGATGGAAGAAGTGAATAAGGTGAAGGGCTGCATGTTACAAGGGGTTGACAAGGTGGTTCACTGAATATGGAGTGGATAAAGTTGAACAATGGTATTCCAAGGCAGGAATAAAATGACAGAAGATTGGAAAACTTGTGGAGGTGAGTTTGGAGTAAGCTACCAGTATTTGGAGACTGAGAAGTTCAGAATAATAGATGGGTGCAGATGATTTGATTGTATAATAAAAATATTGTATGGAGAGGTGTAGTGAACACATCAGTTTTAATGTGATCATATTTTAAGGTGACAAACATTACACATGTGGTTGAAACAAATTACTCTCGTGAATTATTAAATTACAAGCATGATCTCACTTCCATTGCGCTATGGATAAAATTGCATGGAGTGCACATTGCAAAATAGTTTCTTCCACCCTGAGCCATCAGCATTTACCAGGAAGGATCAGAGGTACACAAGACAAAATACATACCAATACTGTAACCAGGTACATAGGACAAAGATTTGAGGAACTAAGAAGAAATGCTGGAGCATTTTCTAAATGGGCAACTTAAATATGATTTATGGAGTCAGCCACATGAAGTTCTTGCTGATTGGTTAACTCTTTGGCTGCTATTGACAAGTTAACTTGTTATGCTCAACTGCTTCCCAGGTGCTATTGATGAGTTTAAGTGTGGCCTCTGGGTTCTCATTCAGCTCAGTTGATGGTTTAACTTGGGCATCCATGCTGATCCTTCAGTGCTAATCAAAAGTATAGCTATGCCACAACTCTGGTACCAGTGTGCTGTTAGTAAGTTTAAATGTACAGCAGATTTTCTGTTCCACACCTCATTAGCTTTTTACAGTTCTGGTCACGGAGTTCTCTTCCTGTAATTTGTCTGTTGTGATCTCATTTTTCTGCATTTAGTTTCATTTCGCGTCTTAATATTCATCAGGATTTGGTAAAAAGGATTTTGTCATCATTTGTGCTACAAAGAAAATGACAAAGGTTTCATAGTTTCACTGAGGAAGAGACCATAAAGATGCTGACAAAGATTGATGGTGGGGATGAATTATTCAATGTTGATGTAAGTGATAACTACTACTCATATTCTGAAAGCAACAGTCCTAAGCTATCAATGTTAACAGGTGTAAACCACAGTCCTATGTTTCAACAAGAGATGTAATTGATAGTTCATGTGAATTCAAAGACTGAGACAGTGATAGTTAAATGTTTAGAAAGAAATTACAGTTTAGTCACAAATTTGACAGGGAAGAAAATGATTTTCATCCAGTTAATCACAGTTTTGATGATTCACCATCTGGACACAAGTGTCAACCAGGAAATGATCCAAGCACTCTGTTAGACTTCTTGTTATTCTTCACAGTAGATATGATGACATTTATGGTGATGAGGCAGTCAGTTTTATTTATTCAAGTAAACTGTTTTAGAATCACTGCATTCATGATTATCAAAGGGAATAGATACAGGATGTGAAGAAATGTACTGTTTCATATCTGTTTATTTTCTCATGCCTCCCACAAAGCAGCTAAAAATTAACAGATATTAATCCAGAGAAGTTTTTATGAGCAAGCCAGTTTTCAGTGAAGTTACGTATAGAGAACAGCTTCTTTTACTTTTTATAATGCTGGATTTCAGTGACACCTCTGCCATTTTAAAATTGGGACCAGTATTGGTAATGTTTGTACGGTATCCCTTAGTGAATTCAATCTGTAGCAGAAATTTTGCATTTACAAAAGCCTGTTGTTGTTAAAGAGTGTTTATATCTTTCAAACAATTTATTCCATCAAAATGGAATACAGTTGATCTAAACAAAATATATGTGGTGTGACTGTCAGACTGGCTACGTCAAGTGGCAACATTTATGGAACATGCACACACCCTTTACAGTAACAATATATATTAAAGCCACACTTGTTTGCCTGGCTTTGCAACCATGGCACAAAAACATGTGGTACTGTTCACAGTAAGAGGCACAATAAGCAAAACTTCAGAAAAAACTGAAATGAGGAGATATTTGATGTCAAATAATACGGTGCTTTCCAATAAGTGGCGCAAGGAAAGGGAAGTGTGGATACTATCTACATGTAACACTATAGAAATGTTAGAGACAGTAAAAAAATTGACAGCAATACTGGAGAAAAATTAAGAAAATGAAATGAACTGTGGAATGTAACTTGAATATGATAGAAATGGATTGTTTTGTTATGCTGTGAAGCTATGTTGGCTCAATATGAAAAACAATGAAATGATATAGAAAGTTCCTTTTTCTTTTTATCAATATGGGCATTATATATGCTCATGTTCTACACAGGTTAGTGACAGGTCAAAAAAAGTGAGTAGCAGAGTTTCATTTCTTGCTGGAAAGGGAACTCCAGAAAAATCAGTAAAGGAAGGTGCTGTGATGATAATCCTGTATGTCTTGTGGGGAGCTATTTCATTTAACTTTCATGGACTTCTGTAAGATTGTACAGCAAATGGCTTACTTGACAGCACAAGGTAATTAAAAAAGATTGCCAAGAGCTGGCTATAGGGCTCAATGATGTAGACAGATTTTCTAGACCTTGATAACTGAGACACTGCTAGAATTGTATGATGGCACAGATTAAGCAGATTGAATTCTGGCTTATGCTGATGATAACTTGAAAGTGGTCTCTGGGGCTGTGAACAGAAGCTTGAAGAAAATTAAACCCTGCACATACAAAGAAGCAGTGTTGTTGCAGGGATGTGACATTAGCAATGACTGCAGATAAAAATACATACACATTGCCTAAGGGGCAAAATTTCCTTAAACTGGAATCCAACTTGTAAACTAGGCTACAGTTGAAGCTTACATAACACTGTTTACTGATGTTTAGGAGTATTATTTTATGACAGAAGAAACTTATCAGCACACATAGATACATTCTCTCAAAAGTTGGCTAAAATTTTGCATAAAACTGCCAATGTCAACACTGCCAGTTATAACTAACTACAAGTGACTGGATGTTGAAAAATCATACCACAATGCAGTCCTGTTTGCCAATGTGGGCTTTGTAGTAACTGCTTGGACTCACAGGCTTCATCCGATATGCTACAAGGCTACCCTATAATGCACACTGTGAGAAGTTCTCCTGTGAATAGTGCAAGTCTTCTGTACTTCACCACCAGAGGTTCCCATCATTAATTTGGGAACATGGCTATTGATCACTCAATTCCTCAACTATACTGTAGATGTTATCTATACTCCTTCCATTATTTGAAACCTGAATAATTTTTCGTTCTTAAATTTCCACTGGCTAGTGATTAACTACTTTTAATTTACCACTCATAGACACTTTTATGACTTTCTAAGAATAATATTATGTGGCACTGATAGCACACTGTTTTTTGTAACATTCTCCTTTGATGAAATGCTTAGTGTGTTGCTTGTCAGTTTTTATCTTTTACAGGAAAAACGTAAACTGCAGCTTCCTGCTTGGACTGCTGGTTATTATCCAGATAAATTAAGGACACTGGCTGCCAGAAGTTTGGCTTTGTTTTCCGAAAGTCAGACTATGAAACGTCTTAATGGAGGTTTGTCTTTTGCTTCTCTGACTGATGTTAGCAGTTGTGCAATAATTATGTAAGATATTCTAAAATAATTTTAAATTTTTCAGGTCCTTTAGTGAAACACATTGTAGAGAAAATGCAGTCACAAAGTAACACTTCAAGAACTGTGTCTCCAAAATTTCTCATGTTTTCTGCCCATGATGTTACCATTGTGAATGTTCTCCAAACTATGGGGTTCACAGATCTATTAAAGCCACAGTATGGTGCAGCAGTTATCATTGAACTTCATTCAACAAATGATAGTGATTATGAAGTTAAGGTATGTAGACATTGCATGTAAAATAGTAATTAGATGTCTTAAATTTTGTTGACTGCACTGACATTCTATATGTTTATTCGTGTAAATTAGTCATGCTAGGTACAAAATATGATAGATTGTGCTTTGATGAGCAGAACATCATCAAGGTAGTTCTGCTCATATTGACTGTTTTATTCATGTTGTTATCATTCAGCCAGTACAAGGGCATTTCATTTGCTTTTGTCTAGGTCATTTCTTTTCTGCCATTGTGAAATGTTAGGTGAGAAAAAGGCTGCATTATCAACAAGTAACACTAGTACTGTTGATGGTAGTTTCCGGGGAGATCATTACTAACAGAATGTAGAGTATTAAATGTAGCATTGAGCCTTGTGGTACTCCTTAGGTAATGGATAATTTATTTGAAGGAGTTGTTCTTCCATCAGGTGTTGTTATTTCCATCAGATGCATTACATTTGACAGACAGGATTGGAAAAACTGATTGTAGACACATCTTGTAATATATATATTGAGTTATGTAAGAGCAGACATTAATTTACTAGTTCAAAGGCTATTGTTGGATTCATAAAAAGACTAGAAGGATAATATTTTAGATTGACTCACAGAGTTTCAGATCATTAAATGAAGAGAGAACTTCAGTGTTTGAATTATTTTCTTATGGATGCCAAACTGATTTGCTGTTAATAAGGAGTTGCTTTCAAGGAAGACAACACATACATTGTGGCCCATGTGTAACAGGCATATAAACTGCAGAAGATGCATCCTCCACAAGATCTGGTGATTTTCAGATAACCAAAAGCAGTCGGAAAACCAAATGCAGTCATAATAAATAAATGAATCTGTGTTATGACAGATCCCAGGACACTAACTTATGGAATATTTGATTGTATCACACACAAATTTTATCTCATTACCAACCTTTTTTATTATGTAGCTAGGTACATCACTGAGGTTAAATAAGAGGGGAAAGTTCATATTCTTTATAATTTGGAGAATGTCTTTCAAAGTTGTACTTGTTAAGGAATGAGATTTCTCAGATATAGAGCATTTTAAGTGGAGATATTTTGCTGGTGGAGAGCAGCCTGCTGATAAAATATTATCTGTAACTTAAAAAATGTTTATGTGCTGTATTACTAATGTTTGATATAATTTTCTTGTTGACCACTGTAGTACAAAGATTCTGGAGTTAATGATTGGTGCCAATATGTAAAGTCTTCCTTTACATGGTTCCTTGAAGCTCTTAAGTATTCTGATGCTGTGAAGCCTTCAATATGTCTTGTGTGGATGAAAATATGTAATGATGTGGAACTTATTTGTGGTAAGCTAAACCTTAAAAAGAAACTCTGGTGGAAAAATTAGATAAAATTTGGCCACCAGAGCAAAGGCAGCTAGGTATAATGAATTACTTCTACAATTATACAGAGTTCATGCAAAACAACTTATTCAGCAACTAGCTACAGTTTATTGTAGATTACTGAAGTAGCAAATTGTTCCGAGTGATTTAGACAAGGTTCAAGTCATTTCTGTTGCCACTTTTGAGTGCCACTTTGCAATCAAGGTTAGTTTCCCAGCTCTGTCTGGATTGAAGATAAGTAAGCTGTTGGGAAAAAAAACAGCCTTATGGATTGCAAAGACAAAATATTGTTGAATTATTAAGAAGAGAAACAGTTCTTAACTACTACATTTAGAGAAGTTACCAAGTTTCTGCTGTAATGCCAATGGAAATCTAGAAAATGGTGGAACATTTTGCCACGGTCACTGCCCCTGCTAGTTAGGATCCAGTTTTTCAATAATGTGAAGTGTTTGTAGAAATGGATTGTTGGGACTTTTATTCTACCAATCATGAAGCTTACAGTAGTCCCTTCTGCATGTTGGAGCTTTAATTTGTTTCGTCTGCAGCTTCTCATGTTACCTGGTCATGATAGTTGATTACAGTATGCTACAGGAGCTCATAGCAAGAGAATTAAAGAAATGCCCCCCCCCCCCCCCCTCACCCTTTTAAAATGGATTTAGGTAATGGGGTATTTCATAATTGGTGGAGCAATGCTTTTTCAACCCCCTATTAAAAATTCGGGAAGGACTGCACATGCTCAAGTAGCTCTTAAAGTGTTGCGCTTACCACCTGCATAGGAAATGCTCGGTGGTTACATTTAAACATAAGAGTACAGAGTGATACAGTGCATGCCATATACATCGCAGGATGGTGACATCATCATAGTTATGTTCATTAATGAGTGCACTTATGAAGTACGCTGAAAAAGATAATAGTTCCACTTTCTGCCACAAGGTGAAAATATGGTGCTGTAAGCAATCAGAATGCATGTGTAATGTTCCCTGTTTCAATGTCAGTATGCTGTTTGTCACTGGGCAATGCGTGTTGACTTCTTTGTGAAGTGACTGTTGGTATAAAGGGTTAAGTTTTGCATATGGAATGTAATGACTGTTGAGAAGAAAGATCATGCACTGCTGGTAAAGTTGTTTTATCATAACACCAGCAATAGCAGCAATGCATTGTGAGAATATCATCAACAGAAACAACTGCAAAGAGGCCTGATGTTAATAAATGGGCTATAAAATATGATCAAGAAATTTGAAGAAACAGATGAGTAACGGGGTGCATTCCCACAGCAGTTCTTGATGAAGTTGTTGTAGCTATAACCTGCCATGCAGCATGTGCTTCAGATTCTGCAACCAGTGCTCAAGCTGTGTCATGGGAATTCTCTCTGTCCTGGGAAACAGTATTCAGAATGTGCATCAAATGAAGCCTCAAGAAAGGCTACTACTTCGTGACTTAGTCCATCAGTTTTTGGCACAGATGGAACTGGGTGACACGTGGCCATGTAATATCCTTAAGGTGGACGAAGCACATTTTACTCTGCACAGTGTTGTGTATGTCCAGAATTGTCACATATGGAGTTGTGCAGGAACATTCATTATACACAACTTATGTGACTGAGTGATGGGATTTTATAAGCTCCTTCATTCTCAGTCTGTTTTTCTTTGAGGATGACACCTCACAGGCCTATAAGGTGTACACTGGCATCTGCATAACATAAGGACCTCCTTGTGCAACAAGTGATTCCAACTTTGCAAAAATGCAACTGTGTCCACACCAATATTTTCATGCAGGATTGGGCAACATCACATGTTACTTGCCTGGTGAAATATTTGTTTTGAATAACCTTCAGTAATGACCACATCACCTCTAGGCAAATTTTATGTTCTGTACATAGAGTATGCTCTAGGTTCTTCTTTGTTTTGGAATAATGTAAACAGGTAATGTTCAGTGTTTAAGTGTTAATACAATCAAATGTCCTTAGGTGGTAAATGAATGTTTTGTTACATTTCCTCTTGAATTGTTACTAATAATAGCACTGCGTCATGCGTAATTCAATTCCTCAAGCAGAAGTGTATGAGTTAAACATCTGAATTGAAACCGTCATACAACAGAAGCAGTACGCATCTGGACATGGGTTCCTCTTCAAATTACTATGTATTGAGTCCCCTATACAAGTTGTAAAACTTTGTAATGGGGATTTCTGAACTCCCTGTATGAGGTTTGTGGGGCACACTTGATTTTAAGCTTCATTGCTGCTACATCATATGGACCTGAGAGTAAGGTTCTTCAAAGATCTGGATGTTTTAAAATGTGTGTCATAGTATGTCATAGGTAGCAGCCTGTATATCCTAGTTCGACAGAGTCTTTGTGTAATACCAGCTTGGGTTTGGATGATAGGTTTAAAATAATTCATGTGCAGTGTACTGTGAGAGAATTAGTTTAGTCATTTGGGTGTTTTCAATGAGCCCTGTTCCCAGTCTGTGTTTGGACTGGTGAGGCCCCACATATATCAGGCAGTGAGTCTACATGGTGCAGTGGTCTTCTATGTTATAAAAAACACCACAGGCAACTGTATGCCTGCAAGTAACATTTTATTCATGTCATTGCTTGCCCACAAACGTAACAACCATTTCATAATCTGTAAGCAACAGTGCCTTTTGAATTGAAATAAAACTTTTGTTTTAGAGGCGGATGTGAGGAATGAATAAAGACTGAGATGGTGCCGCTTCGGCTTCTTGGGTTTGAAACAATTTAAAAATAAATGAGCTTTGTACATGTATTTAAGTCTTTATTCTGTAAAATTTTAAACAAGTATGTACCTCAACTTTATTGTAGTGTATAAACAATGATGAGCAAAAGCATTTTCACCTTTGGCACCATGAGACTGAATACTACCCGGTGGTGATGCAAGCAAGTCACGTGGCAAAGAAAATATATAAATGAAGCAGAGACAATTATGGAATCATTCTAGGAATGATAAGGGCCACAAATGGGGAAACCCACTAACACATAAATGATTTTAACAAAGTGTACATTGTTACAGGCTGGCACCAAGGAATGAGAATCAAAGAAATGGCCGAGCTCATTGGCTATTCTCATGCTACACTTGTGAGCATCTATGGAAAATGGTTGAAGGATAGTGAAATCATCAATAGGCAACAAAGTGTTGGATGTCTATGCATCATTACAGGACATGGAGGTTGAAGGATTGTCTACTCTATGATGCCGGATAGATAGTGATCTGTGGTAGAGCTGATAACAAAGTACAATGCTGGTGTAGGCACAAGTGTTTCAGAGCACACCATTCAACATAAATTGTTGAACGTGGGGCTCGGCAGCAGACATTGCCTGTATGTTCCCTTGATGATCTGACAGCGTTGTCAAATATGGTTGCAGTTGGCATGGCATCATAGAGACTGGGCTCTGGATCAGAGTCATGCTAAGGTGATACTGAACTGCTGATAAAACTGCCAAAGTCGTGACACCCCACTCCATTCCCCTGATCCCCCCAAACCCCCTCCCCACCATCCCACCCTCCCCCTTGCCAGCATGCCAACCTCCTCTGCCATTAAATTATTTTCCTGCAGTTTTCCCTACACAGATACTCTTGTAAGTATAGTTTAATAAAAATGGAACATTACTGAAAAAATTGCTTAAATTAACCATATTGATAATATAAAATATTACATACAGCAAATTAAAAGTATCAATGCAGTAAATAAATTAAACATTGTATAAATTTTCTGAAAACCTGCGAGTAAAAAATCTAAATTTTATTATTTATGACAATTGTTGCACACTGTTTTCAGTATGATATATAATACATTTTGTTTCTCATAAACTACAAGGGGCCTCCAACTAGTAATGCAACCCATTTTTTTCCTCAGCCAATTTTGGTTGAAAAATTCAGAACTTGTTGTGGGACATCATGGAATATTTGGGCTTCAGTCCCTATAGTTTCAGGAAGTTCTGATAAGTTGCGGTGCTGTGCATAGCCTTCAAAATGGGACCTGCAACAGAGGTTCATTCCAAGCAGAGAGCTGTCATTCAGTTTGTTTTGGTGGAAACCCAGAGCATCACAGATATCCATATGCACTTGATGAATGTCTGTGGAGACCTGGCAGTGGACAAAAGCATGGTGAATCATTGGGCAAGGCGTTGTCATCATTGCAGAAAGGTTGTGCAAACCTGTGTGATCTCCAACGTGGTGGCTGGCTGCACACAGCTGTGACTTATGCAATACTGGAACACGAGGACACTCTCATGAGGTGATCGGTGGATCACAATACAACACCTTGCTGCACAACTGGATGTCTCTGTTGGTAGTGGTGACACACTTGTCCACCAGCTGGAGCACTCAAAGGTGTGTGCCCACTGGGTTTCTTGCCACCTAACAGAAGACCATAAAGAGCAATGAAGGACCATGTGTACAGAATTGCTTGTGCATTACAAGGTTTGATAATGACAACTTTTTGTCGAACATCGTCACAGGTGCTGAAACATGGGTTCATCACTTTGAACCAGAAACAAGAGTGATGTCCTCCCTCATGTTGCAACAATTGCCTCAGAGTTGTGTTGTGTTATCCTCAGGAAATTGAAGAAGTGACTTCAGTGTGTTCATTGCCACAAAAATGGAAACAAACATCTCTTTCTCCATGATAACCAAGGCCTCACACAAGTGTGTGCACCTGAGAGCAGCTCACAAATTTCATTGGACTGTTCTTCTTCATCCACCTTACAGCCCAGATCTTGTACCTTCCATCGGTTTGGCCTAATGAAGGATGCGCTCCACAGGAAGCAGTATGTGAATGATGGGGAAGTTATTACTGCAGCAAGATGTTGGCTCTGATGTCAACCATTAGAGTTGTCCCATTTGAGCATACAGGCCCTCCCAGTAAGGTGGCATAAGACCATCACATTGAACAGGGATTATGTTGAAAAATAGAATTTTGTAGCCAAAAGAGTGGGGAATAATATGGCATACTTCAATCTGTTTTCAGAAAAAATATGTTGCATTACTTATTGAACACCCCTATTTTAATTGTGCTTAAATTAATAATCAGAAATAAAATAAAAAGGGTTACAATTTTAATTTGCAGTTTCCTCATTTGAGTGAAACAAGTTCATTGACTATGTTATAAAATTCACACTTAGCAGCTGTGTTCTGCTGACAAAATATCTAAATTTGACAGTCAGCTTTCACCATAATTGACCTTAAGTAGCTTCTCTTATTATCTAAAATTGTGTGCTGCAATCACTGGTGTTCTCTTTAAATATCCTTAAAGCTACTTTGATGACTGGATAAGGATTCCTTGACCTATCCTTTACAAATATCCAAAAGGAGGCCATATCACTGCTTTTCACCTGTTCTTTCAGCTGGAACCTGAAAGCAGCTGTTTTGTTAACTAGCTTGTCTGTGCCAATATTGCCATGAGATGTTGTGCATACAGTCCAGTCTTGAGGTTAGCATCACTGACTGGTGTGCTGTGGGTCACTAGTTCAAATTCAACCACCAGCAATTGGTATTTGTCAGCAAATTCAGCTTTACAGTTTTCAGGATAAGATTCAGAGGTTTCATTTACAGTGTTTTCTGACAGGTAACCAAGATGAAATAGTGTGATATATGTAAACTCTACTTTGCATTTCATGTATTATTGTGTTATATACTTCAGCTGAAACAGCCTTTGGTCAGATAGCATATATTTGGTTTGAGTAACTAGATATATCACCATAGCAAAAAATCCAATGATGCAGCTGTGTCAGCCAAGCACTCTGTTGCCATTTAATTCATGTTGATGGTAGACATCTGTTCAGTGGTACTCATTTCTTTATGATAATACTGGGACAAAATGACACTGTAACAGCAGCATACATTTATAGTCATTGCCAGAGGGAAAGGCTTCTTCTTGTAGGCAGAAGATAACAAAATGAGGGTTAGCAGAACTTGCTTAGCTCTCCTTGGTATTTCTTGCGCTGTCTTTTTTTTTCATGGACTTTTTTACTCTCCCCCTGTGTTTGCACCATTGGCAGGTGCCTATTTTTCCAAGTCCTCAGTACTGTTCTCTTGTGGAGCAAAGGAAACATGGCACTTGGTCAGATGAACCGAATTTCTGGTTACACCAAGATGATGGTCATGTCAGCATATGCCATCACCCAGCTGGAAGGATGCTTGAAACATGCACTGCACCCTTGGTGTAGGTCAGTGGAGGCAGTGATATGATATGGGGGACATTCACCTTGGTTTTCGTGGTACCTGGGATGATAATTGAAAGCAACATGACAGCTGTAGACTACATGAATGTTACTGTGGAACACCTGCACCTCTCTACACTAGACGTCATATCCAATGGCAATGGCACCTTCCAGCAGGATAACTGACCATTTCATGTGTCACAATCATGCTACAGTGGTTTGAGGGGCACAATATTGAACTCAGGCTGATTTCCTGACCACCAAATTTGTCCGATGTGAATCTGATGGAACACAGCTGGGATGTTATCCAATGTCAGTTCCTTGCTCACACACACCATCAGTCTGTCATTTGTGCACACATTTCTCCGGGAAAGTAATAGGGACTTGGTGACACCACGCCACGAAGAATAGCTGCTGTATTGTGTTCCAAAAGGGCCAACATATTAGTATGTAAGTAGCCATAATGTTATGGCTCATCAGCGAATTTTAGAACTATATTCAGCTCTGAAGACACTGGAACAGATGAAATGTAATTGAAATAGAAAGTTTTTCACCTGTTCAGATTCCCTTGTTGTCCCACATGATAGATGCACATGTCAGGGAAAGTGATCCGAAATACAGAGTTACAACATTAGGATAAGCATGAATCATTTTACACTACCTGATAAAAAAATGTGAAGCACCCGGAAGTCGTGGTCATGGTCAGATGTCATTGTAACTTCATACATGTACACACCATCAGTGGGTATGTAAATGATTAGAGTTGTAATTATGTGCGACAGGTGGAACAGCCGCTGGAATACATTTGTGTTGTTCATGTGTAGTGTTGTTACCAGGCCTGGTAGGTTTTATGAAGGGTGTGAACAACATGAAATGTTGGCTGCTCACTGTGAAGGGCATGGAGATATTTCATCATCTAATGAGACTGTGTTATCAGCAACTTACAGAGTTTGAAAGGGGCCTCATTGTGGGTCCTCATTTGGCCACCTGGGCAAACTGTGCAATATCCATATATGTGGGGCATATGGATGTGACAGTGTCCTGGTATTGGACCACATGAGAATGTGACAGCAGGCATACTCATAATCAAGATTCTGGTTGATGATATCTGACAACACAAGAGATAGTCACTGTAATATCCACCAAGCACATCATAACCTCTTCACATCTTCACCTGCCATCCTGAAACAAGTAATGGGCTCTCTTCAACATTGTGTCATCCAACACCATTGGTCAGAGGCTACCAGCAGCTGGAATAGGAAATTAACATTCCTGGCAGTACATTGAGTGATTTCATGACTGACAAGCATTGGAAGCAAGGACTGCTGATGAATGGTGTCACATTATGTTCAGTGATGAATTACAGTTCTGCACTACCCACGATTTCCATCATTGACATAAATGCAGGCAGCCTGGAGAGACCCTGTTCTTCAGCTGTTTTGGAGAGGCACAGGGCTGATACTCCTGGGTTCACAGTGTGAGGAGCCAATCCTGTGCTAATTTAAGGTTGTGGTTGGAAATGATTGAGTGAACTCTGATGACACAATGGCATTTTATGGACATCACATGTCCACATGTGTTTCTTCTCGTGCCATTTTAACAGCACAATGCTTGTCCACACATGACACATGTCTTTATTAACTGACTGCATTGTGTTGAGGTACTACTATGGCCAGAATTATCCTCAGATCTGTTCCCAATAGAATGTGTGGGACCAGCCCAGATGTCAACTTTGTCCTGGTGCCAGTGTCTGGGACATCAAGGACCAGTTACGAAAGATGCAAAGCAGTTTGCCTTAGGGTAGTATACAACAGCTTTATGACACCTTTCCCAGCTGAACCAACACATGCTTACAGGCCAGAGGGGCTGAAATTTTAAACTGGTAAGTGGGCTCTTCATAAATTTGACTCAGTTTTGTAATCATCAAAATAAACTGACTTGTCCTTTCCTGACATGAAATCCTGTGAACCGTGGATGAATGGCAAAAGGCACAGTCAGTATTCTTAGATTTCCAGAAAACATTTGACACAATGCTATACTGAGAATTGTTAATGAAGGCACAAGCATACGGGATAGGTACTCGATATGTGAGTGGCTCAAAGGTTTCTTAAGTAACAGAGCCCAGTAAATTGTCCTCACCAGTGAGTGTTCATCAGAGACAAGGGTATCATCATCATGAGTGTCCCAGGGAAGTGTAATAGGACCATTCTTATTTTCTGTACCCATAAATGATTTGGCGGACATGGCAAGTAGCAGTCTGTGGCTGTTTGCTGATGATATTGTGGTGTATGGACAGATGTTGTCATTGAGTGACTGTAGGATGATACAAGATGACTTAGACAAAATTTCTATTTAATTTTCTAGTTGGTGAGATAAATAGCAGCTAGTTTTAAAGGTGGAAAAATGTAAGTTAATGCAGATGAGTAGGAAAAACAAACCCATAATGTTTTGATACAGTAATAGTGGTGTGCTGCTTGACAGTCACATCATTTAAATATCAGGGCATAACATTGCAAAGTAATATGAAATGGAATGAGCATGTAAGGACTGTAGTAGTGAAGGTGAATGGTCGACTTTGGTTTATTGGGAGAATTTTACGGAAGGGTGGTTCATCTGTAGAGGAAAGTGCATATAGGAGAGTAGGGTGATTTGTTGTTGAGTACTGTTAAAGTGTTTGGGATCTGCATCATGTCATATTAAAGAAAGACGTTGAACCAATTTAGAGGCCAGCTACTAGATTTGATACCAGCAGGTTCAGGCAACATGCAAGTATTTAGTATCAAGGCTCACTGCTGAGTGATTCTACTGATGCCTACACACATTTTGTGTAAGGACCAGAAGATAAGATTAGAGAGATCAGGGCACATATGGAGACATATAGATAGTCATTTTTTGCTTGATCTATTTACAAGTGGAACAGAAAAGGAAATAACTAGTAGTGGTACAGGGTACTCTCCATCACGCACCATACAGTGGCTTCGGGAGTATATATATATGGATGGAGACGTAGATCCTCTCAACACATTAAGTTTTGTCCTCTCCTCCCCTTCTGAATGCTTCACTTTTTTTATTAGGTAGTCTATTTGTATATATCACTTCATATGGGTATACTATGAGAAAAGTAGCAATTTTAGATTCTACTCTTCCACTTACGCAGCTCAGTTGCTGTTTTATGTAACTTTACACAGAACTCTATTAGTTGTGTACCGAATGACAATGTCAAAACCTCTTTAACACAAACATTAGAGTTAAGTTGAATTTACAACTTCAGACCAAATACTCTTATAAATTACAGGAGTGGTAGATAAGGTAAAATTTATAAATGCAATGCAAGCAGAACTGAGCTTTTTGGTTAACTTATTCACGTGTTCATGCCATATCACTTTATTATCCATCTCGATGCTGAGTAGTATTGCACATAGTCTCATCTAGTGTGTGCAGACACCTGTAAATGACTTTTATTTGTATGGAATGGTGTAGCTTGCCTTTGTATGCTTAAATGTTTAGGTGTTTGCTATGAAATGGCTGTCATCATATTCTATAATTGCCCTGATTTTTTATGGGCACTTTTTCAGTCTAATTGTCATCAATAGCCATCATAATTCTGAAAAGTCCTCAAATGTCACGTACAGATAATTTATGTCAGTCAAGAACAAGGGTCTACCAAGCACTGAAGCATACAGGGCTCCATTATTTAATGTTTCCCCGGTCGGAATTTAATCTTATTCTTGTGGTTAATTTCAGTTCCTTTGTGGAGAAGCCTTTGTGGAATCCAGGTTGAGTTGTTATTAAAATTTTAAGGAATATATTTCAACATTCTTTTGTAAATAGCTGCCATCTCAGAAATTTTAAGAACTTGGAAAGGATTAAGTCTAAGCTACAGTTTGAAGTAACGTATTTTTACCACTTTCACAAGCAGGTGCTATTACTGTGTACCTCAGTCATTCATGAAACATACATTTATGCATCAGAGTATTGTATGGGCCACAATCAAGTTAGGACAACATTTTAGTATTTTGCTTGTTATACTGTTATAATTAAAAGATTTACTGTTTTTCAGTGACCTAATAATTTCTGTGATCTCTTTAATGGTTCATTTTCAAAAACAGATGTCTGGAAGTGGAGTATTCTTTCTTTGTATAGTAACACTTCAGACTGTCTGTTTTGGATTTGGAATTTTTTGTGCTAATTGACACAATCAAGAAGTTTACAATACAGCTTGCATGCCACCTTTGAATCTTCATAATAAATGTGTGGACCCTGTTCAGTTCTATCTCATGTATCTCAAGTGAAACCAGAACTTCAATTTTCTAGAAACGGATTAAAGGATGTTTGTTTTGTATGTCTGTTACCACACATACAAACAAGTTTTCTTACAACATCCTCATGGTCGCATTACTTCACTGGGGAGTGGATGGCTGCCTTTCATCATATGTCACTATATTCAGACAAGACGTTCCATTATAACAACAAAATATTTTACCAATCAAATTTCACCTTATACACACAATATATTATTAAATTAATGCTGACTTTGTTACAGGTGTTGTATTTGAACAATGCTTCTGACAGTGAGCCACATGTTCTCAACACTCCTGGTTGCACAGACAATTGTCATCTGCAGCAGTTTGTAGATCTGATGAAGCCTGTTTTACCAGTAGACTGGACAGTGGAATGTCAAAAGTTAGACAGCTAAATAACAGATATTCAGCAAAGTGATTGAACACTTATATTAATGATCAAATATTTCATGCCATAAATGTGATCACACTGCCTCAAAAAAATTGTACCATATTCAGAGTGTATCTGATAAATGTGAGATTGAATTTTGTCACTTCTTTTGTAAATAAATATAAATTTGTTACATGTAGATAATACATTTTTATGGAGAGAGAAGTTTCACTCATGATGTATCTGCAGGAAATGTGGTCATCCTTATTTCATCGCAAAGCTATCAGAATTATAAACTTATTTTTTCATAATATACTTAAAAAGTTAAATCATAGACTTACATACAAGTGACTCACCAATGTTATTCTAAACTCCAGTTTCAGTGTATCGTGATCATGCACAGTTCAACTATAATACATTATTTAATTTCATAAGCTACATGGAAACTGATCACTATTTAAAATAATGTAGGTTTACATATTTTAGTTCCTTTTGCTGTATTCTTGGTCAAGAAACAACATTATCATTCAATAATTCCTCTACTGAGTAATAACACCTTTGGAGTAGCATGCTGTACAATTTTCTCTTCAGAAAACTATTCTTGATTCTATTTTAATTTCTATCTTTCAATTTGTTACAAATCACCACTCCTATGTAGTGCAAAGTGTGGACAAAAACCTGAGAGTAGCACGCATGAACTTTTCTTTATTCCTAGATTTGTGTGTATGTTCGATTATTTATTTTATATATACACTCCTGGAAATGGAAAAAAGAACACATTGACACTGGTGTGTCAGACCCACCATACTTGCTCTGGACACTGCAAGAGGGCTGTACAAGCAATGATCACATGCACGGCACAGTGGACACACCAGGAACCGTGGTGTTGGCAGTCGAATGGCGCTAGATGCGCAGCATTTGTGCACCACCGCCGTCAGTGTCAGCCAGTTTGCCGTGGCATACGGAGCTCCATCCCAGTCTTTAACACTGGTAGCATGCCGCGACAGCGTGGATGTGAACCGTATGTGCAGTTGACGGACTTTGAGCGAGGGCATATAGTGGGCATGCGGGAGGCCGGGTGGACGTACCGCCGAATTGCTCAAAACGTGGGGCGTGAGGTCTCCACAGTACATCGATGTTGTCGCCAGTGGTCGGCGGAAGGTGCACGTGCCCATCGACCTGGGACCGGACTGCAGCGACACACGGATGCACGCCAAGACCGTAGGATCCTACGCAGTGCCGTAGGGGACCGCACCGCCAGTTCCCAGCAAATTAGGGACACTGTTGCTCCTGGGGTATCGGCGAGGACCATTCACAACCATCTCCATGAAGCTGGGTTATGGTCCCGCACACCGTTAGGCCGTCTTCCGCTCACGCCCCAACATCGTGCAGCCCCCCTCCAGTGGTGTTGCGACAGGCATGAATGGAGGGACGAATGGAGACGTGTCGTCTTCAGCGATGAGAGTCGCTTCTGCCTTGGTGCCAATGATGGTCGTATGCGTGTTTGGCGCCGTGCAGGTGAGCGCCACAATCAGGACTGCATACGACCGAGGCACACAGGGCCAACACCCGGCATCATGGTGTGGGGAGCGATCTCCTACACTGGCCGTACACCTCTGGTGATCATCGAGGGGACACTGAATAGTGCACGGTACATCCAAACCGTCATCGAACCCATCTTTCTACCATTCCTAGACCGGCAAGGGAACTTGCTGTTCCAACAGAACAATGCACGTCCGCATGTATCCCGTGCCATCCAACGTGCTCTAGAAGGTGTAAGTCAACTACCCTGGCCAGCAAGATATCCGGATCTGTCCCTCATTGAGCATGTTTGGGACTGGATGAAGCGTCGTCTCACGCGGTCTGCACGTCCAGCACGAACGCTGGTCCAACTGAGGCGCCAGGTGGAAATGGCATGGCAAGCCGTTCCACAGGACTACATCCAGCATCTCTACGATCGTCTCCATGGGAGAATAGCAGCCTGCATTGCTGCGAAAGGTGGATATACACTGTACTAGTGCCGACATTGTGCATGCTCTGTTGCCTGTGTCTATGTGCCTGTGGTTCTGTCAGTGTGATCATGTGATGTATCTGACCCCAGGAATGTGTCAATAAAGTTTCCCCTTCCTGGGACAATGAATTCACGATGTTCTTATTTTTTTTTTTTCTTTTGCTGGGTCAATATTCTTCCATGTTACCTGTGTTTCCCCAAAAGGCAATACCATATTTTAGCACAGATTCAAAGTAACTATGGTACACTATTTTTCTTGTGTACATGTAGATTGTGTTGGCTTCAACTATCATACCAAATGCCCGGCTGTTTAATTTATTTGGAAAGTGTGCAAAATGTGAAGACTGTGACAGCTTTTCATCCGCGTGAGTTTCCAAGAAATTGACAGAATCTGCTTCTTTTAGTTCCTCAGTTTTGTGGTTTATCTGAATACGATTTGTTTTTGATTGTTTGGTTTTATATTGCAATAGTTGAATGGTTGAAATATTTAATTTCAGTCCATTTCAGTGAAATTAGGTATAAAATTTCTTAAGGCACCTGCAACATTTTTGGGAAGTTTGTCTGCATTACTATATTCAATCAGCATTGGGCATTGGCATTATTTTTGGGAAGTATGCATTACTGTATTCAATCAGCACTGTTGTACCAACTGTAAATAATACTGAATGAAAATTTATGTTGAGTGGTGAGTCATTTACATAGAAAATGATGTTTGCCCTAATACAGAGCCTTGTGAAATTCCTTTTAAAATGGCTTTGCAGCCTGATTCCATTTTCTGTTGAATGACAGCATATGACTTAAACTACTGTAAAATGCAACCCTCAATTCCATATTTTTGCAATGTGTGTATAAGTAAAAAGTGGTTGACACTGTGAAAGGTTTTTGGTAAGTAAAAAAAGTTATTGTAGTTTCCTGAGAGTTTTCTGTGTAGTTTGTTAGTTAGAACTCTTTTTGCACAATTAATAGCATAATTTGTGCTTTTCCCTCTTGGGAAACCAAATTAATTTACTGAGATGACAAAAATTTTTTTTAATGAAATTTCTAGCTTGTATTACAGCAAGCTTTTGAAATACTTTAGAAAATGCTGGAAGATGAGAGAAGGGATGATAGTTTTCCATATCTTCTTTGGAGCCTTTTCTTGAATAATATTGATATCAGCATATTCCCCCTCCCCCCCTTCTCCCTGTCCCATGAACCACGGACCTTGAAGTTTGTGGGGAAGCTTGAGTGCCTCAGTGATACAGATGGCCGTACCGTAGGAGTAACCATGACGGATGGGTATCTGTTGACAGGCCAGACTAATGTGTGGTTCCTGAAGAGGGGCAGCAGCCTTTTCAGTAGTTAGGGGCAACAGTCTGGATGATTGACTGATCTGGCCTTGTAACACTCACCAAAACGGCCTTGCTGTGCTGGTACTGCAAATGGCTGAAAACAAGGGGAAACTGCAGCCATAATTTTTCCCAAGGGCATGCAGCTTTACTGTATGGTTAAATGATGAAGGCATACTCTTGGGTAAAATATTCTGGAGGTAAAATAGTCACCCATTCGGATCTCAGGGTGGGGACTACTAAAGAGGACATCGTTATCAGGAGGAAGAAAACTGGCGTTCTATGGATCGGAGCATGTAATGTCAGATCCCTTAATCGGCCAGGTAGGTTAGAAAATTTAAAAAGGGAAATGGATAGTTAAAAGTTTGATATAGTGGGAACTGGTGAAGTTTAGTGGCAGGAAGAATAAGACTTCTGGTCAGGTGAATACAGGTTTATAAAAACAAAATCAAATAGGGGTAATGCAGAAGTAGGTTTAATAATGAATAAAAAATAGGAGTGCGGGTAAGCTACTACAAACAGCACAGTGAATGCATTATTGTGGCCAAGATAGACACAAAGCCCATGCCCACTACAGCAGTACAAGTTTATATGTCAACTAGCTCTGCAGATGATGAAGAAATTTATGAAACATATGAAGAGATAAAAGAAATTATTCGGGTAGTGAAGGGAGACAAAAATTTAATAGTCATGGGTGACTGGAATTAGAGAGTATGGAAAGGGAGAGAAGGAAACATAGTAGATGAATATGGATTGGGGGCAAGAAATGAAAGAGGAAGCCGTCTGGTAGAATTTTGCACAGAGCATGACTGAATCCTAGCTAACACTTGGTTCAAGAATCGTAAAAGAAGATTGTATACATGGAAGAATCCTGGGGATAGTAGAAGGTATCGGATATATTATATAATGGTAAGTCACAGATTTAGGAAGCAGGTTTTAAATTGTTAAAAATTTCCAGGGGCAGATGTGAACTCTGACCACAATCTATTCCTGACTTGGATAAACTGACTAAACCAGAGGTTGTACAGAGTTTCAGGGAGAGCATAAGCGAACAATTGACAGGAATGAGGGAAAGAAATACAGTAGAAGAAGAATGGGTAGCTCAGAGGTTGTACAGAGTTCCAGGGAGAGCATAAGCGAACAATTGACAGGAACGAGGGAAAGAAATACAGTAGAAGAAGAATGGGTAGCTCTGAGGGATAAAGTAGTGACGGCAGCAGAGGATCAAGTAGGTAAAAAGACAAGGGCTAACAGAAGAAATAGTGAATTTCATTGAAGTGGCTAAGCAGGGATGACTAGAGGACAAATGTAAGGATGTAGAGGCTTATGTCACTAGGGGTAAGATAGATACTGCCTACAGGAAAATTAGAGACCTTTAGAGATAAGTGAACCACTTGTATGAACATCAAGAGCTCAGATAGAAACCCAGTTCTAGGCAAAGAAGGGAAAGCAGAAAGATGGAAGGAGTATATAGAAGGTATATACAAGGGCGATGTACTTGAGGACAATATTATGGAAATGGAAGAGGATGTAGATGAAGATGAAATGGGAGATACAATACTGTGTCAAGAGTTTGGCAGAGCACTGAAAAACGCGAGTCGAAACAAGGCCCCGGTAATACACAACATTCCGCTAGGACTACTGACATCCTTGGGAGAGCCAGTCCTGACAAAACTCTACCATCTGTTGAGCAAGATGTATGAAACAGCCGAAATACCTTCAGACTTCAAGAAGAATATAATAATTCCAATCCCAAAGAAAGCAGGTATTGACAGATGTGAAAATTACCGAACTATCAGTTTAATAAGTCACAGCTGCAAAATACTAAAGCGAATTCTTTGCAGACGAATGGAAAAACTGGTAGAAGCCGACCTCGGGGAAGATCAGTTTGGATTCCGTAGAAATACTGGAACACGTGAGGCAATACTGACCTTATGAATTATCTTAGAAAAAAGATTAAGGAAAGGCAAACCTACATTTCTAGCATTTGTAGACTTAGAGAAAGCTTTTGACAATGTTGACTGGAATACTGTCTTTCAAATTCTAAAGGTGGCGGGGGTAAAATACGGGGAGCGAAAGGCTATTTACAATTTGTACAGAAACCTAATGGCAGTTACAAGACTCGAGGGGCATCAAAGGGAAGCAGTGGTTGGGAAGGGAGTGAGACAGTGTTGTGGTCTCTCCCCATTGTTACACAATCTGTGTGTTGAGCAAGCAGTAAAGGAAACAGAAGAAAAATTTGGAGTAGGTATTAAAATCCATGGAGAAGAAATAAAAACTTTGAGGTTGGCTGATGACATTGTAATTCTGTCAGAGACAGCAAAGGACTTGGATGAGCAGTTAAATAGAATGGACAGTGTCTTGAAAGGAGGATATAAGATGAACATCAACAAAAGCAAAACAAGGATAATGGAATGTAGTCGAATGAAGTCAGGTGATGCTTAGGGAATTAGATTAGGAAATGAGACACTTAAATTAGTAAAGGAGTTTTGCTATTTGGGGAGCAAAATAACTGATGATGGTTGAAGTAGAGAAGGTACAGAATGTAGACCGGCAATGGCAAGGAAAGCATTTCTGAAGAAGAGAAATTTGTTAACTTAAGAGTACTGATTTAAGTGTCAGGAAGTAGTTTCTGAAAGTATTTGTGTGGAGTGTAGCCATGTATGGAAGTGAAACATGGACAATAAACAGTTTAGACAAGAAGAGAATAGAAGCTTTCGAAATGTGGTGCTACAGACGAATGCTGAAGATTAGGTGGGTAGATCACACAACTAATGTGGTGGTATTGAATAGAATTGGGGAGAAGAGGAGTTTGTGGGACAACTTGACAAGAAGAAGGGACCGATTGGTAGGACATGTTCTGAGGCATCAAGGAATCACAAATTTAGTATTGGAGGGCAGCATGGAGGGTAAAACTCGTAGAGGGAGACCAAGAGATGAATACACTAAGCAGACTCAGAAGGATGTAGGTTGCAGAAAGTACTGGGAGATGAAGAAGCTTGCACAGGATAGAGTAGCACAGAGAGCTGCATCAAACCAGTCTCAGGACTGAAGACAACAACAACAACAACAACAACAACAACATCAGCATATTATTGTATCCATAGAAGATAGCCAAGTCTTAACTTCAACACTGTTAATGTAATCATAGGTGAATAGCTGGGGAACTCTGTGTGTCATACAGTGGGTGCAGGCTTAATTAATACTGACAGTCTCATTTCAAACCAGGAAGAACAGTGCTAGCCCTGTCACCATCTCTGTGCTAACACTTGGTCTCTACATCCATACATCTCCTTCAAGGCAAGTATGGCAAGAGTTAAAACTATTTTCTGAATAAATTTAGAATTTGCAACCCTCTGCCAGTTGAGGTTATTTAAAGTCACTTTTGTAACAAGGCAAATAACATTATAGCCATGTAAACACTCCCCCTCACCTAGGCCAACTGGGTAATCCCCTTAATTCCCTTCTTTTGAAATGTGTCACACATTCTGTCAACACTCATGCTTGAGACATGACAGAAAGAAATAATTTTGGTGCCAGGTATTGGGAAAACAAATGCCTTTCACGAAGTGGTGTAGAAGATAACCTACTTACTTGGATTGCTACAGCAACTATGGAAAATTGCAATAAGTTGTGGCAGGTAGCAGCTTTTAGCCTAGAAGAAATTCTGCTCTATGACGGCAGAGTTCCATATGGAGTCCCAGTTGGTAGTGGGCTGTGGTAGCAGAGGCAGCATCAAGGATGAGTGTGGGGGTCAGCATAGCCAAGCAGGTCAATGGCTGATGCATCACAGATAGTTGGCATAAGGGCATGCCCAAGCAACTGAAGGTCCAAGAGCTTGAGGCCAGGGGACCAGTCTCAGCAGCAGTAGCAACAGCAAGAGTGAGTGACAGCATTGAATCAGTACAGACAGTTTGTCTCATAGCACCACAATAAGATGGTATAAACCTGTTGTAACTATAATTATACGTTGCTAGCTGTAAGATGTTTAAAACAGCTCCACTTAGCAAAATAAGTTCAGTAGGAAATGGTAATGTACATTCTGAAGGAACATAGTGTGTTATAGC
This sequence comes from Schistocerca gregaria, assembly GCF_023897955.1. NCBI lineage: Eukaryota > Metazoa > Arthropoda > Insecta > Orthoptera > Acrididae > Schistocerca > Schistocerca gregaria. The sequence continues at coordinate 167,385,534 of NC_064931.1, read as the reverse complement.
AAACTCTTCTGATGGGAAAAGGAGAGACCTAAGGGAATTTATTGAATATATGTGTGAATTAGTGAACATGGAATTTTGGTTAAATCTGTTTGTGAGAGAATGGGATATGGGATGAAGTGAAGCACATTTTAAAAGAGAACTATGTAAGAGGACAATAGACTTTTATGCTTGCAGGATGTTTCAGGTAAGACTAGGCCATGGGGAACCAATCTTGTTGTGGGCAAATAACAATGATGAAATGCAGAGAGACTTTTTGGCAGCTGGGCTACAAGTAGAGAGAACCATAAAGATGCCACAGAGTTTGTAGAATTTTTAGGAAGAGCACGTATCATACAAGGGTTGACTAATGATAGAATTCAAGTGACAGTTATAAATCACAGTGATAAAATTACATTAGCCTAGCAGTGGTATTAGCATTGCAGAAAGGAAGTGTACTATTGTCTATGAGAGAAAGAGGAATAGGTCTACGAACAAGGACTGAGCATACAAATGAACCAGTATCATTGCCTAATGAAAGTAAGGTATTGCAATGTTTTATGTGTGGCTTGTCAGGGCATACCATTAGCAAATGTAGGAGAAACAGGGTGAAAGGAAGGATACGGGCTATTACTATCAACATTATGAGTATAACCAAATACCAGTAGGACTGAAAGGAGCTCCAGTTTGTTTGCAGTGACTGATGAACAAAGATTTGGCAGGTCTGCAAGGGATAACATGTTTTGTGTAGCTAGACGATATAGTGTGGTAAAGAATAAATCTGCAGGGGCATAATGAGAAGCTCTGTTTAAATTTTGATAGGTTTCAAAAGCATAAATTGAAGTTGCAACGAGATAAGTGTAATTCTTATGAAAAGATATGATTATCTTGGGTCATTGTATTACAGACAAGGGAATCTTACCAGACATGGTAAAGGTGGTTAAGGTGAAATTCTTTCCACAGCCGAGAACAATGAAAGAACTGAAAGCATTTCTAGATCTAATTGGGTACTACCGATAGTTTATTGTAAAGCCACTTCATGAATTGCTAAAGAAAGGAATAGAATATGAATGATACAAAAAACAAAGTGATACATTTGATGAACTAAAGGAGAAGCTGATCAATCCACTACTACTTCAGTAGCCAGATTTTTGAAAGCCATTCATAGTGACAACAGAAGCAAGTAATGCAGCTCTGGGAGCAATTACATCACAAGACAAGGAAGTTGGTGATGACTTGCCCATTTTATATGCATCTGGGTCATTAAACAAGGCAGAATTAAACTATAGTGACATAGAGGAAGAAGTGCTGGCTACAGGATATGCAGTGAAACAGTTACAACAGTACATACATTGACAATGGTTTATAGTGCCAACAGAACATAAGCTATTAATATGGATATTCAGTGTAAAGGATCCTAATTTGAGGCTTCTGAATAGGAGAACTAAGCTTGAAAAGTGCAATTACAAGGTTACCTACAAGCCATCTAGGCTGAATAGCAGCACAGATGCTCTTAATAGAATACATCCCAGTGAGCTAATCCATACTGATGTGGACAGATGTACGGAAAGGAAAGAGGTAATCAGATGACTGTGCAACAGGCACAGGTAAATGCTGAATGTGTCAGCAGAAAATGCAGGGCAGAGGTTAAGGAAAATGAAATTAGTCTGGAAGAAAAGAAAAATATTCTAAAGAAAATAGATGTAATCTGTTAATAGGGCAATGGGCAGCTATAGAATGTTCAAGAGGATAAAGCAGTAGAAACAATGGAAAGGATTGAAATGTGAGACAGAAGAATATGTACAGAAATTTCCATCATGCCATAAAAAATAAATTTATGCAGGTGAAGACAAAAATTGCCACTGAAAGTAACAGACATTGAGAAACGTATAACTGAAAAGTGTTCAGTGGACATAGTGTGTGCTTTAGAGGTATCAAGCACAGGTAAGAGATACATGCTGACATTTCAAATAGTAGTAGTAATCACAGAAAGCACTGACACAGAACAATTGCCAATGGAGTTCAAAGTTTCAGAAATAGAGATGTCTTCAGGACTGTACTATAATTATTTAGGAGAAGTGTAAACATGGATTACATGATGGAGAATTGTAACATGTATAAATTTAGATGGTATACATGAGCATTTTCAGACAGCTGAACAATGTGGCAAATTAACAGTACAGAGGTGCAGTGGCACTCTGAAGGAACTTCATGTAGGCTGAATAGGATGTTGCTTGCTATGCAAATATGTGACATGTCATACAGGAAGGATAACAGAATTACAGTAGTTGGTGCATCAGTTGAAACAGCATGAGACAATGATAAAAAAAGAAGAATGTCCTGTTTAACTTCCTTTGGAGCTAAGGATGATACTACTTGGCACACTAGATGAAGCTGGTGCTACATATTGCAAGGAGTACGGAAAAGAGGTGGAGAAAAATTCAAAAAGGCTTTTGAGATGATGTAAAACAAGTGGCAGTTGTAAGAGTCATATTATCAGGGGTAAACAGAACAGTAAGTGTGATAAAGGAAAACAAAAATGTGTTAAAGTTTGGAATGAAAGATTTATCAAATTGTGTGTTACAGAGGCAGAGATAGGATTTAAAAGAGTTGGAACATTTGTAACAATATGCAAATAAGTGCCACAATTGGCAGATTTATTTAGAGATAAAATCAGAGTATGAACAAATGATAAGTGCTATAGTTAATGCACAGAACAGAATATCGCAGCCTCACATAATAATTGCTCCAGAAATTGTGAAGTTCCTCAGTTTAACAAAAGGCGAACTTAAACATGAAGTTCTCTGTTCCTCTAGTTGAATCATCGGGTAATTCTCATTAAAGGTTATCAATGTAGATGTCTTTGTAGGGGAAAGAATGTTAGGATATATAAAAAAATGTTACTTTTAGTAGCTAATGACATGTTTATGTTATATGGAATATTTCCTTTACTATAAGCAATCACTCAGCTATCAGGGAAGTATGTTTTCATCCAGCCAGAGGAGGAGATCTTACTTATCAATGATGCAAAGAGAGAGTATGCAAAAATATTGGATTCTAAAGACTTAAATAAGAACAGAATACTTTGCAGACAAACATTTGCACTATTGTCAACTCTTGATCAGGAAGATGTGTGAAGCAAAGTTGCTTCAGCTGGTAATTGCTATGACAAGTGAGTGTGTAAAGAGGATTGTATCTTTAAATCAAAGAATTTGAACACATTTAAATAACAATAAGTGGTTATACATGGTTCCTAATGAGGAATAGTCTGACAGTATTATGTAGGAAGCAAGCTCCAAAGGATGTAGTACTGGGAGGAGTTGGAAAAGTGCACTTCAACAATCAATGTAAAGGGTATGGAACAAGAACATTCATACAGACAGACAAAATAATACGTGCAAATAAAACTGAGATGGATTTAACATGACAAATGGAGTTAAAAATTGATGGTTGTATAGTAAATAAGGAGAATACACACATTCCATTGCTAACTTAAGAGTTACCATTAGATCATGTAGTTGCACAATTAGATGATATGAATGTTGTCGGAAAGAGTTCAAATGATGCAGAAAGAATGGTCACTGAACAGTGGGAAAAGATGAGGCAATTCAGGTGTCTAACATACTATTTCATCACTGAATATGTGAGTATAACACTGATTATAATAGTTACGATGACCTGTTTTTGTAGATAATGTAAATGTTGTATGGAATGCTTTAGAAGTGTATGGAAACACTTTAATGACAATGATTGTTGTGGATGAATATGTGTATCAACTATCATTGTAAATCAGGGCCCAGAAAACATACTAGTGCAAAGATCTTGTAACAGTAGTAGTGAGGAAATAGTGATATATGAAAGGAGTCCAAAAGAGCAAGACAGCCCCACATCTTTTAGAAACAGAGAAAGAGAAACTTTTATGGTGTAACAAAATGTAATTATCTCATATCAGAAAAAGATTATAATTGTATCAAAATGAAATATAAAATTGACACAAAAGAAAATGTAACCCTTTGGAAAGAAATGTGACAAAAATGGTTATAAATGTCTAAAAAAAAACTGGATTTTAAATTGACACTACTCTACTTTTGCATCTATGTAGGTACTCCGCAAGCCTCCATACAGTGCATGGTGGAGGGTACCCTGTACCATAACTAGTCATTTGCTCTCCTCTTCCACTTTCAAGTAGAAAGGAGGATAAACAATTGTCTGCATGCCTCCATATGACCCCTAACTTCAAGTATTTTATCATCATAGTCCTTATGCACAATATATGTTGGTGGCAGTAGAATCATTCATCAGTCAGCTTCAAATGCTGGTTCTCGAAAATTTTTCCAGTAATTTTCCTCGAAAAGAACATTGCCTACCCTCCAGGGATTCCCATTTGAGTTCCTGAAGCACTTTGATAACACTTACATGTTGTCTGAACCTATCAATAACAAATCTGGCAGCCTGCCTCTGAATTGCTTTAATGTCCTCATTCAATCGGACTTGATACAGATCCCAAACACTCAAGCACTATTCAAGAATAGGTCACACCAATCTCCTATAAGCTGTCTCCTTTACCAATGAACCACACTTTCCTAACATTCTCCCAATAAACTGAAGTAGACCATTCACCTTCACTACCACAACCCTCACATGCTCGTTCCATATCTTACTGCTTTGAAACGTTAAGCCCAGATATTTAAATGGCTTGACTGAGTCAAGCAGAACACTATTAATACTGTATATGAACATTACAGGTTTGTTTTTCCTACTCACCCACATTAAGTTACATTTTCCCACATTTAGAGCTAGCTCCCATTCATAGCACCAATTTTGTGTAAGTCATCTTGTATCTTCCTACAATCACTCAACTTTGACACCTTACCATACACCATAGTGTCATTAGCAAACAACTGCAGATTGCTGCCCATCCTGTCTGCCAAATCATTTATCTATATAGAGAACAGCAGCAGTCCTATCACACTTCACTGGGGCACTCCTGATGATATCCTTGTTTCTGGTGGACACTCGCCATTGAGGACAACATTCTGGGTTCTATTAGTTAAGAAGTCTTCAAGCCACTCACATATCTCTGAACTTATTCCATATGCTTGTACCTTCATTAACAGCCTGCAATGGAGCACCATGTCAAATGCTTTTCAGAAATCTAGAAATGTGGGATCTGCCTGTTGACCTTCATCCATAGTTCACAGTATATCGGGTGAGAAAAGGGTAAGATCAGTTTCGCATGAGTGATGCTTTCTGAAACCATGCTGATTTGTGGAAATATGCTTCCCAGTCTCAAGAAAATTTATTATATTCAAACTGAGAATATGTTCAAGAATTCAGCAGAAAACTGAAGTTAGGGATATTGGTCTGTAATTTTGTGGAACCATTCTCTTATCCTTCTTATATACAGGTGTCACCTGTACTTTTTTCCAGTCCCTTGGGGCTTTGTGCTGGGCAAGAGATTCATGATAAATAGAAGCTCGCTAAGGAGCCCATGCCACAGAGTACTCTCTACAACTGAATTGGGATTCCATTCAGACCCCGTGACTTATTTGCTTTCAAATCTTTCAGTTGTTTCTCTATTCCAGGTGTGGTTATTAATATGTCATCCATACAGGAGTCTGTCCAATGGTCAAATGATGGTATGTTTGTATGATTCTCCTGCATGAATGATTTCTCAAATGCGAAATTTAAAACTTCAGATTTAGATTTGCTGGCTTCAACTGACACACCATACTGGTCAACAAAGGACTGAATAGGAGCCTTAGGCCCACTTAGCAATTTCACATAGGACCACAATTTTCCTGGGTCCTCTACCAGATCTTTCCCTGATATGACATTAGTAGTTGTACACTTCACACACAGGTCTTTTCACAGATGCACGAATCTCGATTAACCATTGTTTTGTCAACATTTGTGCATTCTCTCTTGAACTGAGAGTGCAACAACCTCTGTCTCCTCAGTGTCTTCCAAATTTTGTTATTAATCCATGGTGGTTCTTTCCCATTCTTATCCACTTGTATTGCGGGGGGAAAAGGGGGGGGGGGGGACTAGACAACAGTAGCTGCAGTAGTATCAGTGCAGTTAATGAACTCAAAGGCAACTAGCTGGAGAAATGTGTGCATTGTATATTGGGTGCGGGCTCAGTTAATACTGTTTGTGTCATTTTAAAGCTAGATAGAATGGTGGTAGCCAGTCACCATCTCTGTACTAACACTTGATCTCTTCATGGGTACTTCTTCAAGGCAAGTAGGAACTGTTCTCAGAATAAATTTAAAAGTTTCAAACCAGTTCTAGCTAGGGTTATTTCGAGTTACTTTCCAATCCTTATATTTTGTAATAAGGGATTTAACATTACAGCCAGGTCAAGACTCCCTGTCATATAGACCAACTGGCTAATTCACTTCTCACAAACAGTGCCACCCAATCTTCAGCAATACTCATACTCAGAACATGACAATATTTCAATTTATCTGGAAAGTACAGCCCTTTCAAATGATCGATCTATAATCATGAATGGGCCAGCTATTATACTGGAAGCTGCTTTAAGAAACTTTGGAGAGGCATGGTTTATGCCACCCCATCCTACAGAATTTTTAGTTTTTTAAGTGTAGTATTGTTTTTCCCACCTTTTTGTAAGTCACTGCATCAAATTTACAAAACATTCAGTCACATTATGATACAAAGAAATACATATTTATTTTTTAGGTAATGTTCTACATCGATGTCATATTGTGCTCCATTTTTACAGAAATCATTGAACTGTTCTGGTATTTAAGTAGGATTTACCATGAAATATTTTAATTTTTGAAATTTCTTGATTGTTGGATTTAATTCCAAGTTCTGATTTAACAACTGTCCGACTGCCTTTGATTGGTTTCTTTGCTTCTGAATGAATGAAATTATTGGTCATTTCTTTTCCTCCCTTTAAAAGCTGCTTAGATATCTTGTTTATAATATTTAACATTAATTATAAACTCTGGATTTGTATTGTTCTAGTATAACAGTTCTGCATGTAATTTTCTTTTCTTTTTGCCATTAGATCTTTTTATGCCAACAATAGTCCAGTTAAATTTATTAGTTGTCTTTCTCTGGCAGACTACTGGTGAAAATGTTTGCCTGAAGATCAGCAGAACACTCTCCCAAAGTTTTCACAAGATCATTATTCATTTTACACTTGCACTGAGCCTTGTTTAATCTACAACAGAAAAAATATGTTTTCCTCCCTGACTTCTCTTTTGGTAGAGATTTTTCCAGCACTTTTTACATTTACTTTTTGGCAACTCTATCAATAAAGCATAGAGATCGGAAATTCCTGTGTTGAAACAGAAGTTATGAGTAAAATCATATACACATTTTCTTAAGACATTGTCTGTATGTTTCTGGCCTTCAGTTTGCCCTAGTAAAATTAGGGAAATTTAGACTTAAACCAGATTCTTAAATTAGATCAGCAAACTACATATCATTGCTTGATTCACTTGCTGTCTGTATGTTGAAATCAGCAGTACTCAATATATATTTCTTTCCTTCTTTTTTCTTAAGATTTTCAAAAAGATGTTACGATTTTGCTAAAAATAATTAAGTTATTTCAGCAGCTAGACTCCTGTTTATGGAATAATTGAAAAAAAAATTGGCCTAATGCTACATAGCAGCTATCAAACACAAATTCTTCATTTGAGGCCTAAAAATTATGTCCTTTTTATATTGCAACACATTTTCAACAAGTATACAGGAGCCTCCAAGACATCTGGTGCTTCTAAAAAGCTACTAACAACTTTGAAAGTTTCCAGTTTATTTAGAACAGTGATAGACTTTCATAACCCAGTGTTAATTCAAGCGAATTACTTTGATATTTCTGAGTTCTGACCAGATAATTTCAAGCTTATCAACTATTAGAGTTTTATTGTATTTACCAATATCGTTCAGACTATTAATGTTTAACTGTATTAAGAAGGTACTGTTATCTTTATTGATAATTTTAAAAAGCAAACAATTCTTATGGTTAACTTGTGTCCCATCTTGATCTTGAAGTACAGCATGCCAATGAGACATTCTCTCAACTTGTTACACATCTGACACACTGTATTGACTGTGAACTCATTAAATACTTCTATGCAAATGTTCATCATGATTGTATGAATATATGTTTTCATTAATTTTTATCATTATTATTACAGGACAAATATGTTTCTGTTCCTTGTGGTGGACCTTATCACCAGTCTCATTTGGCCTAATGACTTTTCAGTGCTTCTCCATTCTCCTTTTCTGCTTGACCACCTCATGGCAGTGGTTACTTTGTCACTTCACTTCACCTCTGAATAGTCCCATCTTCTCCAACTTTTCTTTTCTTTTGGGTCTAAAAACTGCCATTCCATTCCCCTTTGTCAGTCTCAGCTGACACCTGGTAAGCAGCTATTTTTCCAAATTTATTTGACGAAAGTATATATGATGATTCAAATGTTTCTTCCCTTACTTACTGTCACCTCTATGCTGTGACATTTCCATTAGCAGTTGTGGACTCAGACCACAATTTATTTGGTTTTGAACTGTAGATTAAAACTGAAGAAATTGCAAAAAGGTAGGAAATGGAGGAGATGGGACCTGGATAAGTTGAAAGGACTAAGGATGTTGAAAGTTTCAGAGGGAGCATCAGGCAACAATGGACTAGACGAGGGGAGAGGAATACAGTTGAAGACAAATGGGTAGTTCTGAGAGATGAAACAGTAAAGGCTGCAAAGGATCAAATAAGGAAAAAAACAAGGCCTAGTAGAAATCCATTGAGAACTCGAGCTGTTGAATTTAACTCATGAAAGGAGAAAACATAAAAATACAGGAAATGAAGCAGGCGAAAGGGAATACAAATGTCTAAAAAATGAGATTGATGACAATTGCAAAATGACTAAGCAGGAATGGCTAGATGATAAACATAGGGAAGTAGAATAATATATCATTAGGGGAAGGATAGATACCACCTAAAGGAAAATTAAATAGGTCTTTGGAAAAAAGAGAAACAGCAGTATGAGTAGGAAGAGCTCAGATGTTAGTCCATTCCTACGCAAACAAGGGAAAATTGAAAAGTGGAAGGAGTACACGAGGCTCTGTGCAACTTGAAGGGAATATTTATAGAACAGGAAGAGGATGTAGGTGAAGATAGAGTAGGATACGTTACTGTAAGAAAACATTGATAGAGTATTGAAAGACCTAATTCGAAATAAGTCTCTGGGAGTAGATGACATTCGATCAGAACACGAATTCTTTACAGAAGAATGGAAAAACTGGCAGAAGCCAACCTCAGGCAACATGTGAGGCAATACTGACCCTACGACTTACCTTAGAAGATAAGTTAAGGAAAGGTATACCTACATTTATAGTATTTGCGGATGTAGAGTAAGCTTTTGGAGTGTTGACTGGAGCCCACTGTTTAAAATTCTGATGGTAGCAAGAGTGAAATGCAGGGAGCATAAGGCTATTCACAACTTTTGCAGAAATCAGATGGCAGTTATAAGAGTTATGGGCAAGAAAGGAGAACAGTGATTGAGAAGGGAGTAAGAAATTGTTGTAGCCTATCTCTGACATTATTCAGTCTGTACATTGAGAAAATGGTGAAGGAAATTAAAGAAAAATGTGGAGTAGGAATTAAAGTTCAGGGAGGAGTAATAAAAACGTTGAGGTTTGCCGATGACATTGTAATTCTGTTAGAGACAGCAAAGGACTTGGAAGAGCAGCTGAATGGAATGGCGAGTGTCTTGAAAGACAAATGTAAGATAAACATCAACCAAAGAAAAACAAGGACAATGGAATGTAGTCAAGTTAAATCAGTTCATGCTGAGGGAAATATATTAGGAACTGAGACACTAAAAGTACTAGATAACTTTTGCTGTTTGGGCAGCAAAATAAATGATGATGGCCAAAGTAGAGAGGATATAAAATGTAGGTTGGCAGTGGCAAGAAAAGTGTTTCTGAAGATAATAATTTTGTCAACATCAAATATAGATACAAGTACCTGGAAGTCTCTTCTGAAAGTATTTGTGTGAAGTGTAGCTATGTATGGAAGTGAAAAATGGACAATAAAGAGCTTATATAAGAAGAAGATAGAAACTTTTGATATATGGTGCTACAGAAGAATGCTGAAGATTAGGTGGGTAGATCACATAACTAATGAGGATATACAGAATAGAACTGGGGAGAAAAATTTGTGGCACAACCAGACTAGGAGAAGGGACAGGTTGGAAGGACACAATCTGAGACATCAAGGGATCACCAGTTTAGGAATTGGGTGAAGTGTGTGTGTGTGAGGTGGCGGGGGGGGGGGGGGGGGGAATTGTACAGGGAGATCAAGAGATAAATATAGTAAGTAGTTTCAGAAGGATGTAGGTAGCAGTAGTTATTCAGAGATGGAGATACATGCAGTCTTTGTACTGAAGACCACCACAACAATAACAATTCTATCGTTTTCAGTACAAGAATAGGCATTTGAATTAATCATGGTAGAGATTGACTTTCAGTTTTGGAAACAATCTGCCCCTATGGAAGATACTATAATGTCAATAATGAATGAACTATTGGTGTGATAAAAGCAGGATATTTGAAAGATGTTTCAGCAGTTGGAAACTGGCTGTTTTTGTAAATTTATAAATAGTCATTCAGCAGCTTTGTCCCAAAATACTGCCAACGAAGGTAGTGAATATGATTTGCTCCCAGATAAAAATGAGAACTTACACATCTTCTTCTGAAAAAAAAATAATTTAAAAAGCCATTACAAATGACTATTCCTCACAAAGAAAGGTACAAAATGGTAGTATTAGCTTCACGTGTTTGCAGTGCACAAATGTAATCTTAATAAATTGAAGTCATTTAAGAAATTAAAAATAGCCTTTATGGATTGTAGTATGCACTCCTTGGAATGACAATGCTAAATAAAATAACTAATGATGTTAAACTTAAGTATAGTGTGCCTCTAGGCTCTGGTTTGGGCCCAGTGTTGGTCTTGATATTTACCAGTGACCTAGAGTCATCCAGCAACTACCAAAAATATATAAAATTTTAGAATGAAACAAATATATTGATAGAGGGTAAACTGCCTACAAAATTGCACCACACACATTGCAGAATGGTTCACTAATAACAATGTTATTGTTAACACAGAGGAAACTGTTGCAATACACCTACATACCACACAAAACAAGTATCTATTAACCTTCATCATAAAGTTATTTAATAAGCAATTAGGAACTTTAAAGTCAACAAAATTTCTAGAAATACAGATTCAGGATGACATGATGTGGAACACACACATCAGTTACACAAGCAAGAAGCTAAGGATATTATACTCTTGCTTAAAATATTGCTAGATGCGAAATGAAAGAAATATTGAAAGAATTGTATGATGCCCAAGCACAATCATTGCTATGATATGGGATAACCTTTTGGGGCAACTCACCATTCAGCAAATGCTGTTTCATAACACTGAAGAGTAACATTAGGCTAATTGAAAATACTACATCCATAAATTCTGCAAACTCCTTTTTAAAGTACTCCAGGTACTACCACTGCCATGCTTATACATTCTCAAAGGCTAAAAAACAACTTACTTTGCACAAATCAAGCAGTTCATGCTTATGACACCAGACAAAAATTGGACTTCGACAGTGAGTATGTAAGCACAACTCTCAGACAAAATTGCAAAAGATTTTACAATAAAATTCCTGTCCACATCAAGACAATAAAAGAAATCCAAAAATTCAAAGTGGGAACACAGGTGCTATTACACTGTAAACAAATCTGTTGACACAAATTTAAATTATTTCGTTTTTTGTATTATGTATCTCAAATTGTTGTTGCTGCCTATTGTACTATATATTATCTTGTGCTATTATTCTAATGTATTATATTCCAGTGATATAATGTACTGTATTGTGTGCTAAAAATTATTTATGTTCTTCAATCAATGTACAATGTATTTAAAACTGTATACTAATGAACAAAGTAAGCTATATCTAATGTCAAAACTTTGATGAATGGATACTTAATAAATATACTCTTTTGTAGTTGAAAATGCCCACTGAAGTTTTCCACCAATTATAGAACAGCTGTCCGCAGCTCGTGGTCGTGCGGTAACGTTCTTGCTTCCCACGCCCGGAGGGGTCAGGGATTTTCTCTGCCTCGTGATGACTGGGTGTTGTGTGCTGTCCTTAGGTTTGTTAGTTTTAAGTAGTTCTAAGTTCTGATGACCATAGATGTTAAGTCCCATAGTGCTCAGAGCCATTTGAACCATTTTATACAACATATTATGTAAATTGCATCATTACAAAGGTGTTACGGAAATGTTGTGAAACTTTCAGACAGGAATGAAAAGTGAGAACACACGTCTGATGGAACATTTTTATGCTTTTCTTGTAGACCATGTCCTATGAAAATGTGAAGAAGATAAGCAACACTTCTTACATCACAGCTACACATTACATGGAGAAAACAAAAAGTTGTGAAATCTTTCCCAGTGGATTAATAACATATGTCACAAACAAAAGTCTGGCCATTTATTCATAATGATTAGCACATGAGCAAGCTGGTAGAATGTCAGTTTACAAGCAATAATCTGTCACTTGTTTTAAGCCAGCTCACTTGACTAATACTAAACAAATGATCTTACAGAGTCCTAAGAATGCCTCCATTGGCTAGTGGTTAGCGCCACTGTAGAGTGACATACAAGTCAAGGATTCAGTTCTTGTTAGCCCCAGATTTTTATGCCATGTGTTTTTCCGGAACTGAGTCTACCTACACTTATGAGATCAAATAAGAAGCTGCTCGGTATAATTTTTAGTAAAACTGATACTTAACCTGTCCAGATAGGATCAAATAGAAAGAATTTGCTGAATTTGGGATCGATATGGTTTGCATTTATCTTTGTTGTATTAGACACCTCTAATGAATATTGATGACTAACAAGAGGAACACAGAGGGTTTGGAAAAGTTCACGAGTTTCCCAGAACTGTTGCAATGAACCCAATACTAAGTTTTCACGGTACATAAAATTACAAGTACTATTGTGGACTTATGCTAGGGTGCAAAACTTAAGGACAACAGTAGCTTTTGTGTGATGTGTCACAGCCAAGTTACATAGCTCACTGAAATTTTGATCTTATATAGAAAGAACTGCTTTGATATAGTGCAGAAGGTAGCTAAAAGAAATGAGCATTGAGATGAACAGAAATAACACCTGTATTCAAAGACAGTAATTACATTGAAGTAACTGTGATTATATGGTCCCATAGACATTACAACAAAATGGTTCAAATGGCTCTGAGCACTATGGGACTTAACTCCTGAGGCCATAAGTCCCCTAGAACTTAGAACTTCTTAAACCTAACCAACCTATGGACATCTCACACATCCATGCCCGAGGCAGGATTCGAACCTGTGACCGTAGCGGTCATGCAGTTCCAGACTGTAGCACCTAGAGCCGCTTGGCCACCCAGGCCGGCGAGACATTACTACAGGTGGGATATTGTTTATAATAAAGTGCATGATCACCATGTGTGGCACTGCATAGCTCTGCAATGTGCTCCCATCCTGGCCACATTACATCCTCCAACAGCGTGGCTGACAACTCTTAGTTCGCCATTCATGGATTCTCTTGTATCAAGAGGCATTCCACCAGTGCAGAGTGAATCAGTTGTGCATTGTCATCCATAAAAATGAATTCATCTGTAATTACATACCTGAAAAGGCGCACATGGGGAAGTAGTACTGTTCCCTCAATAATACTGACCAGTGACTGTACTGTGTTCAAAAGTTTGAAGTCAGTACACCCATGCAACATTATGCCCTCCCACACTATAACACCTGGACCATCAAGACAATTACTTTTGACAATGCTTCTGGTGCCTTACATACCCCCATATGGCGAGAGGCGAGACCGACCTATGAGACTTTACCCAGAATATGGCGACATATTTTTTGTCACAGGTACAGCCACCGCCAGTAACGATTCAGCTTTCTGTCACAACAGGGTGGCTACCGAGAGGAGCAGCTTGGACTTCAATTCTACCACGTATGAAGGATATAACTATCCCCTTCTCCATGTGGGAGCTGGGTTCTGTGTTATTTGCAACTCATTACATGTCACCTGGTCACGACACTGTCCATTGTAGCACGGTATATGATGACACCTCACGGGGCAGAACAAAGATATCCTCCTCGCCCTTTTAATCTCATTTGGGTGTCAGGACACTTTGCCAATTCATGAGGAGCAGCAATTCGAATTCCACTTTTAAGAAATCTAGGAAGGATCACACGTATCTGAGTAGTTACCATAGGGTGTAGTGTTTCCCTGACTAGCTGTCTTGGGGAGAATGCTCAACCACCGCCTCGTCTCGTTGTTAGATCCAGATTGCTCCGTATAATCCAATTAACTGGTCAGAACTGCCGTTTTCAGAACAAAATTGCGGGAGTTTCTTTCTCAGCAGTTCCATATATCCTTGGGGATGTCGAATCCGAATTTTAAGTTTGTTGGTTTCACAAAAAAAAGGCAAACAAACCTAAAACATTCGCAATTTTGTCAGCTTTTCAGTAATCTCTCTAAAACTATACGTTTTTCAACAAAGATGACCATACTATACAAAATTAGTTAAATTCCTATATAATGCACCAGTCCGCTTTGATATTGTGACGAGCGGTATCGGCGTTACATCGTGCTAATAAAATAGCGATTCCTTGATCCTTGTGTGAAAACGTCAAAAACGACCACTCCGCCCCCCCTCCCCCCAATAACTCGAAAATTGTATATGGTACAAACAAAAACCCCTGTACTACGTGAAAGTACATTAATTTCGCGCTCCTAAAACGTCAGGGCGCTTTATTCTCTTACGTCCATGAGTTGAATGGAACTACATTTGCCTGCCATCTGTCTCTTCCGCGTTGCATGTCACAATTGTTTGTATCGAAATTTTGAGGACAGCCTCGTCGGATACCCGAGACTTGTTGTCAGAGGTTCATCTGGCGTGGCACACCTGGTCTGTCCACCCCATAGCTTTATGAAACCTTACACTGAATGACTGAAGTCTGAATTATATAAATGAAAGATGAAAATCCCTTGGCAACAATGAAAAGAACGACAATTTGCACGAGAAATTAATTTAAAGTTGGTTGCGTATTAATTCCATTTTTATTTAGATGTGGAGATGAATATTTTTGTGAGTCTCCTGGAGGAGGCCAAACACATTCCCTCCCCCCTAACGGGATGGTCCTACGATTTATATGTTGTTCACATTCTCCCTTCATTGTACCCTCTTCCAGGCCCATTCCAGCGTCTCGCAGCCCATCTACTCTTATCTTGTGGTGGGTCGGTCAGCTCAGAATAACCAACACATCATGGTTGGATCTTAAAGGCTGCATGCATGTCTCCTCGACTATGTAGTTTTTGACAGACTGTTAAAAGATGGGGCACAGACGAGTGCTATGAGAGGAAAAGCATTGAAATCTTTCGTTCAAGACAGTACCAAGAGACAGGATGATAACACTGTAATATTTAGACATATTCATGACAAATGCAGGAAGAAGTACGTGACTGAAAAGTCAATTGGTACTTATTTGAACTGGGCTCAATAAAACCCTGAATCAAAACTGCTGCTAAAACTCACTGCTTTTCATCCGGAGAGGAGGTGCCTCTGCATTATGTCAAGAAACAAACCAAAAGGCTGACTCAAAACACGGTTTGGTGCACCCTGCGAGGAAAATAACCTTTACAGAAAATGCGCTCACATTCACGAGAAGTATAAATTAAGGTTTCAAAAGTCATTAGACAGCGATATCCACATATACAGATGATAAACACAAGGTATAAGAGGGTAAAAGGGCAATGCATTGGCAGAACTTTATTTGTACTCAGGTGAGTTATGTGAAAAGGTTTCCGATGTGATTATTGCTGTATGACGGGTATTAAGAGACTTTGAATGCTGAATTGTAAAAGGTATTGGATGCATATGACATTCCATTTAGGAAATCGTTAGGGAATTCAATAATCCGAGATCCAAAGTGTCAAGAGTGTGCTGAGAACATCAAATTTTAGGCAGTACCTCCCACCACGGACAACGCAGTGGCTGACCCTGGCCTGGTCAGATGAGTCGAAGTTTCAGCAGGTAAGAGCTGATGGTAGTGTTCGAGTGTGGTGCGGAACTCCACAAAGTCATGGACCCAGGTTGTCAACAAGGTACTATGCAATCTGGTGGTGGCTCCACAATGGTGTGGTCTGTGTTTACATGGAATGAACTGGGTCCTCTGCTCCACGTGAACCGAACATTGACTGGAAATGTTGATGTTTGGCTACCTGGAGACCATTTGCAGCCATACACGGTCTTCGTGTTCCCAAAAAATGATGGAATTTTTGTGGATAACATTGCGCCATGGCGCTGGACCACAATTGCCTGCGACCAGTTTGAAGAGCATTCTGGACAATCCGAGCGAATGATTTGGCCACCCTGATGGCCTGACATGGGTCACATCAAACGTTTATACTTCATAATCGATAGGTCAGTTTGTGCACAAAATCATACGCCAGCAACACTTTCGAAATTATGTACAGCGATAGAGGCACCATAGCTCAGAATATTTGCAGGGGACTTGCAATTATTTATTGAGTCCATGCCACATCGAGTTGCTGCCCTATGCAGGGCAGAAGGAGGTATGACATGATACTAGGAGGTATCCCATGTTTGTTGTCACCGCTGTGTGGTACAGTGTGTATAGCCAGTTACTGACTTGGTAGTAGCTGATGCACAGTACAGTTTTCTGTCGCATGGAAACTCTGCTCCAGACCACACAGACTATCACTGCAGTTGGCAGACCCCCTGGACGTGAGGTGGAAGATGCTATGCAAGCAGTTTACTGTTTCCTAGAAAAAACTGATGAGGAATGCCAGTGCACCATGGAAGAATTGATGGAGCATAATTGAAGGTGTTTTGTGTCCGTATCCAAGCAGTATTAGAAGACATCTCCTTCAGAAATATGGCGATGATACTTTGGTTACAACAAGCAGCTATTACGTTGTATGTTTCATAGTCAATGGACAAAAAATGGGAGGGGATTTTATTACTTCTCTTCAAATCACATTAATCATGGAATGGACACACACAGCAACAGAACGTACCGTCGTGACTTCAAACACTTTGTTACAGGAAATGTTCAAAATCTCCTCCATTAGCGAGGATACATGCATCCACCCTCCGTCGCATGGAATCCCTGATGCGCCTATGCAGCCCTGGAGAATGGCGTATTGTATCACAGCCGTCCACAATACGAGCACGAAGAGTCTCTACATTTGGTAGCGGGATTGCGTAGACAAGAGCCCATAAATGAAAGTCAAGAGGGTTGAGGTCAGGAGAGCGTGGAGGCCATGGAATTGGTCCGCCTCTACCAATCCATCGGTCACCGAATCTGTTGTTGAGAAGCGTACGAACACTTCGACTAAAATGTGCAGGACCTCCATCGTGCATGAACCACATGTTGTGTCGTATTTGTAAAGGCACATGTTCTAGCAGCACAGGTAGAGTATGCCGTATGAAATCATGATAACGTGCTCCATTGAGCGTAGGTGGACGAAACTAAAATGAGCTCTAACATGGAAATTAAGCGTTTCCGGACACATGTACACATAACATCCTTTCTTTATTTGTGTGTGAGGAATGTTTCCTGAAAGTCGGGCCGTACCTTTTTCTAACACCTTGTATACAGTTAGAGAACATTCCAGTATAATGATTCTTGATATTTGTGGATACCTCTCGTATGTACTCGAACCGAAAAAAGAAATTAAAAATATACATGCAACCGTGTAGTATCATAACCACCACACGATTCTTCTGCTACAATATTCATAGCTGTCATCACCTTCTTACTTTGGAATTGGAATTTTTATATTATTCTTGGAGTCTGATTGTATTTCCCCAGTGTCATACATCTTGCTCACTACATGGAAGAGTTTTGTCATGCCTGGCTCTCCGAAGGCTTTCAATAGTTCTGACGGAATGCCATGTACTCCACGGGCCTTGTTTTGGCTTAGGTCTTGATAAAATTGTTCTCGCAGTATCGTATGTCCCATCTCACCTTCATCTACGTCCTCTTCCAGTTCTGTAATATTGCCTCCAAGTTCGACACCCTTGTACAGATCCTTAATATACTGCTTCTACATTTCAGCCGCGCGATCTCAGGCTCCTTGCCACGGTTCGCGTGGCTCCTTCGGACAAGGGGGTGTGAGTGTGTGTTGTCGTGAGCATAAGTTAGTTTAAGTTAGATTAAGTGGTGTATAGGACTTGGGACCGATGACCTCAGCAGTTTGATCCCATAGGAACGTACCACAAATTTCCAGTTTTTCCCCCTTTCAGCCTTCCCTTCATCCCTTAGGACTAGTTCCCATCTGATATTCATACAGCTACTTCTCTTTTTTCTGAAGGCCTCTTTAATTTTCCTGTGGCAGTGTCTATCTTTCTCCTAATGGTGTATGATTCTAGCTCCTTGCATTAGTCCCCTATGGTTACGGCGGAGGTTCGAGTCCTCCCTCGGGCATGGGTATGTGTGTTTGTCCCTAGGTAAATTAAGGTTAAATGTGTGTAAGCTTAGGGACTTATGACCTTAGCAGTTAAGTCCCATAAGATTTCACACACATTTGAACATTTTTGATTAGTCCCCCAGTCACTCGCGGTTAGCTATGTTGCTCTTTATGTCAGTCTCATATTTTAGACGTCTGTATTCCCTTTCGCCTCCTTCATTTGGTGCATTTTATACTTTCTCCTTTCATCAATTAAATTAAATACCTCCTGTGTTATCCAATGACTTGTGCAAGGCCATGTCTTTTTACCTATTTGATCCTCTGCCGATTTCGCTATTTCATCTCTCAAAGCTATCCATTCGTCTTAAACTCTATTAATTTCCTCTGCCAATTGTTGCAGATTGCTCCCTCTGAAACTCTCAGAAATCTCTGGTTCTTACAAATTATCGAGATCCCATCTCCTTAATTTCCTACATTTTTGCAGTTTCTTCAGTTTTATTCTTCCGTTCATAACTAACAAATTGTTGTCAAAGTCTACATCTGCAATTACAGTTTAAAATCTTGTTCCGAAATCTCTGTCTAACCATTATATAATCACTCTGAAACCTCCCATTGTTTCTTAAACCAAGCGTTAGCAATGCTTAAATTATGCTCTGCTAAAAATTCTGCCAGGCAGCTTCCTCTTTCATTCCTTTCCCCCATTCCAAATTCACCTACTATTTTTCCTTCTCTTCCTTTTCCTATTGTCGAATTCCAACCCCCCCTAACAATTAACTTTCGTCTCCCTTAACTACCTGAATAATTTCTTTTATCTCATCATGCAGTTCATCAATCTCTTCATCGTTTATGGAGCTAGTTAGTACATAAACCACTACTGTTGCGAGAGTGCCGGCCGTTGTGACCGAGCGGCTCTAGGCGCTTCAGCCTGGAACCGCGCGACCGCTACGGTCGCAGGTTCAAATCCTGCTTCGGGCATTGATGTGTGTGATGTCCTTAGGTTAGTTAGGTTTAGGGTGACCAGATGCAATTGTTTCAAAAGGAGGACAAAGGAAGAAAAAAAAGAGGACACATCAAACGGGTCAACTGCAGATGAGGATACCACTCGTCAGCTTTGGACAAGTCACGTGACTGCCGGGAATTACCGGTAAAACTAGTAGTTAATTGTTACTGATGGGCAGGTGGTAGTTAACTGAGTAATATAAAAAAAATAAAAATATTTATTGTGGTGACAGTGTGGCGTCAAGTGTTTTGTTATGTCAACAACAGGGAATTGTTTACAAAGCGAAAAACGTAAGACCATTCACCTCCCTTCATTCGACGCACCGCTACCAACATCTACAATTCAAGCAGCAGCTGACATGTAAACTGCACTTTCACCTTTCCGAACACAAATAAATTGAATGACTATGAAACAATAAATAAAACCATGACAGTTAATCTGTCGAGTTATTTCTTACCTTCATTGGCCACTAAGAAGTACATTCCAGCTCCACATATCTTTACATTCCGCTTCAAATTCATTTCTCCCTTTCTTGAAAGCCGGATATTTGCAGGAAAGGACATCACAAAATGTACACTTTCGTCCAGGCATAGCCAAATATTTTACGTAACTCACTGGGTTAAAAATTATACTCACAAATCACACGTGCACTACAGGAAGCCAAGCCAATACAAAGCGAAGATACGAAACGAAAATTTTAAATATTCGATATTTGCATTCGCTTACAGGTCGATCAACGATAACATCAACGATCCTGGTGCCACCTACTAACACCACCTTCTTGCGTGTTTATCACGAAGGCTGTGCCAATAGTTAAAGTATTTAAGAAAGGAGCAATAGAACGGGACGAATTGTAAATTTAACTGCATTACGCTCAACTTTGCGAAAAATCCGCCCGGACACCAGACAAAGAACTAAAAAGGAGGACATGTCCGGATTAATCCGGACGTCTGGTCACCCTAGTTAGGTTTAAGTAGTTCTAAGTTCTAGGGGACCGATGACCTCAGATGTTAAGTCCCATAGTGGTCAGAGCCATTTGAACCATTTTTTGTGGTGGGTGTGGGCTTCTTGTACATCTCGGCTATGGTAATGTTCATAGTAACTCACCTACATTCGTATTTTCTTAATCATTATTAAATATGCTCCTGGATTACCTCTAATTGATTTTGTAACTGTAGCCCCCATATTATCTGACCAGAAGTCCTGTTGTTCCTGCCACATAACTTCGCTAATTCCCACTACATCTAACTTCAACCTATCCATTCACTTTTTAACTTCTTGACCAACCTGCTCGATTAATGGGTCTTACATTCCACACTTCAATCCCTAGAACACCAGTTTTGAGTCTCCCGATACGACATCCTTGTGAGTAGTCCACACCCAGAGATCCGAACGGGTGCTATTTTGCCTCCGGAATATTTTACCCAAGAAGATGCCATCATCATTAAACCATACAGTAGAGCGGCATGCCCTCGGGAAAAATTACGGTTGTAGTTTCCTCTAGCTTTCAGCCAATCATAGTACTAGCACAGTTAGTCTGTTTTGCTTGATGTTACAAGGCCATCTCAGTCAATCATCCAGATTGTTGCTGCTGCAACTAGTGAAAACGCTGCTGCCCTCTTAGGGAACCACATGTTTGTCTGGCCTCTCAATAGATACCCCTCCGTTATTACAACTGTATTTGCAATTTACCAACTGAGCTACCCAAGCACGAGTCACGCCCCGTCCTCACAACTTTGGTAGAGCACGTGCCCGCAAAAGGCAAAGGTTCCGAGTTCGAGTCTCGGTCCGGCACACAGTTTTAATCTGCCAGGAAGTTTCATATTAGCGAACACTCCGCTATAGGGTGAAAATTTCATTCTAGAAACAACCCCCAGGTTGTGGCTAAGCCATGTCCCCGCAGTATCCTTTCTTCCAGGAGTTCCAGTTCTGCAAGGTTCGCAGGAGGGCTTCTGGAAAGTTTGGAAGGTAGGAGACGAGATACTGGCAGTACTAAAGCTGTGAGTCGAGCTTGGGTAGCTCAGTTGGTAGAGTACTTGCCTGCGAAAGCAAAGGCCCCGAGTTCGAGTCTCGGTCGGGCACACAGTTTTAATCTGGCATGAAGTTTCAAATAATCGACGTCTTTCGCCATATACAATGTCCATGCAAGTAATGGATATGGATCACACGTCACGGCTTATGTAGTGCTCTGCAACTGACGACCTGCAAATAATCAGTGTCCTTTGCTATATATAATGCCCATTCAAGTAATGGCTATGGATCACAAGTGACATCTCTACCAGTATTCGTCTACTACTGTACGGCTCAGGCTGGCAGGAGCGGCGCTTATGTCCTCTTCTTGTAGAGGCCGCTCCTTTCGTGGTGCGGTCCTAGTCAGGGAGTTATTGGCTGACGTCGTCTCACAGCCTCCTCTGCTCTTGCCTTCTTTATCTTTGTGCCGACATTTGTCGCTACGCCACAACAGATTATACCACATGCTCGGATATTTCAGAGACACCCCACAAATTATGTTGGTGCAACACTATGTGCAATCTCTATAATAGGAAAGATTATGCAGTGGCATTCACACTGATATACATCATTCTTGCGAATATGGATTCGATAGTTTGAGAAGGGCCATGCCGTACTTTCTATGTTCGCCTGCATGACTACTCTCAATTCATTCCTAAGTGCCTGACGTTCCAATTTAAGTTGTTCCTAATTATGGTCCCTAGGTATTTAGTTGAATTGATGGGCTTTACTGTTGTGTAATTTACCGTGTAACCGAAATGTAACGGATTACTTTCAGCACTCATGTGGTGACACGCTTTTCGTCAACTGTCACTTTTCTCGCCATACGGATATCTTCTCTAAATCATATTTCATTTGATTTTCATCATCTGATGACTTTACTACACGGTAAACAACTGCGTCATCAGCAAACAATACAAGTGTGGCGCTCAGGTCGTCTCCTAAATCGTTTGTATGGATTAGAAATGGAAGAGAGCTACCTCGGGGAACGCCAGATATCATTTCCATTTTACTAGGCGGCTTTCCGTCAATTACTTAATACTTTCTGTCAGAAATCACGAACCCACTCGCAAAACGGAGGTGATACTAGACATGCAAGCGGTTTGATTGAGGGATTGTGCCAAAAGCCTTTTGGAAATCTAGTAATATATAATCTGTTTGATGTCCCCTGCCGATAGCACTCATTCATTGCTTCGTGTGAATAAAGAGCCAGTTGTGTTTCACCAGAACGGTTCAAAATGGTTCAAATGGCTCTGAGCACTATGGGACTTAACTTCTGAGATCATCAGTCCCCTAGAACTTAGAACTAATTAAACCTAACTAAACTAAAGAAATCACACACATCCATACGCGAGGCAGGATTCGAACCTGCGACCGTAGCGGTCGCGCAGTTCCAGGCTGTAGCGCCTAGAACTGCTCGGCCTCACCGGCCGGCGCTCCAGCTAATCGGGACCCCACAGCCTGCCCTCTTCGGAACTCTATTAGGTCTTTCTTTGCACATCGTCCTCGTCCTCTGAATGCAGATACGAAGTATGCACTATTCCTCCACAACCTGCACTGATTCCTAGTCCGTACTGAACACGTAAAGTCCGGCGCGACACGTGCCTTACCTGCGTTTTTGACCGTCAAACACAACCATCCCATTACTACCACTGTTCATATTAATTTGCTTATCCCCTGTACGCACGCCTTTTGGTGTCACACTACGGACTGCTATATTAACAAACGCCTGCCGCATTTACGTCATAGAATAGTATGTTGCTTCATTACGCTGTTTTCATCAGTATAATAAGTATATATTTTCATTCGACTACAACCAACAATGTTCATGGAAGTTGTTGTTTGAGCTCTGTTTTTGCTGTTATATGTATTTATTTAAGTATGATGGGCAGTGAGATGTAATGCAGGGTTGGCTTAGATTGGGAAAAACTGTAAATGTACATTATATAGTCACGTTACGAATCACACCACCGTACATACCGCCCTTCATTTAACTTCTTTCCGCATGCAGTTTCACTTCTGGACTTTGCAATTCCAACACCATGAAGGCGGCACGCAGTGAACTTCGAACTGGTGTGGATTTAGAGGCCGCTCCTGTCTTGGTGCGGTCCTAGTCAGCGAACTACTGGCAGACGTCGTCTCACCTCCAGATCATTCCATCCCCCCCCCCAAAGTCGACGGACCGTCGTCGTGTAGGGAGTGCGACCATGGCGGGGGAGGCCGGAGTGTGGGCGCATCGCTGGACGGGAAGCTGTGGTTGCAGGGGACGTCAAGCTTCCGGTCGTACCCCACCATGCTCTGGCAGAAACGTCCTCCAGAAAAGGACCAGAAGAATACGTGTCCACCTCCAGCTGCCATGAACCGGATGAAGAAGGCGGCGACTGCTGCGGTGTGGGCGGGTCCAGCTCCAACGTTAGGACGAGAGGAGGCGGAGATTCTATCTCCATGGGGTCGTCCCGTGGTGTCGTGATGACACCCTCAAGGGGCTGCTGTGGCCGCGGTGCCCTCTGGACCCGTGAATTTGGTGGAATAGACACTGAAAGATCATCGTGCACATTACAGGGGCGAGGTCGATTTTGACGTCGGCGCTGCAAGCCATCTGGACCCGAAATAAGGTGCTGTAACTGGGGTTCCTCTATTTTGATGCTAGTCAATTGCCAGGATGAGCATTACTGCAAAGGGCATTTGATTCTAAAGCATTATGTCAGGGTGAAAAACACTAAATAAATTACTTTTTCCCTCTTAACAACATGTGGCCAGGGTGGGTTCTTCCTTGGCTCGGGTATGAGGTAGAATGAAACAGCATTTTTACATAAGATAACTTTTATTGAAAGATATGTACAATGGTTTCCTTACTGGATTGTTCTGGCTGGGAGAGCGGCAGCTCTGTCGTCTGCGAACCCTTCATGCGGCGTGAGTGGCGGCGTCTGATTACGCCTGACGGTGTGTATCTCGTGTCGCCGTCTCGCCCAGTTGACTGGAGACGCGCCTCGTGCGGTGGCACGTTTAATTATTGATAACGAGGTCGTGAATCGGATGGTGATACCTAGGAAGTGGAGTCCCAGTGTTTCTCTTCTCTAAGTGGCCGCGTGTGTCAGTGTTGTGCGTCGGCCAGCGGAGCGGCGCGGCGGAGGAAGGCCAGTGTCCCGGACTCGAACAACGGTCTCCAGTTTGCCAGTCTTCGGCTGTCAGATCTTCATCACCAGCTCACAGGTGACTGCTGACGTGAGGTCGTCGCCTTCCCGTCCTCACGAGTCACCGGGTACGTAAAAATCAGTCTTCAAATACCTTCTAACTTCTGTCTTCTGGCAGCGAGGCTGCTGCTTGCTATTCCATTACAGCGGCGGAGTTGGTGCTTCTGTGTACGATGTAGTCTCTTCCGGCATGACAGTCTTCAGCACCGAAACTGAACTGAAAACTACTCTTGTTGGGCCCACTGCGTCTCGCACATTTATTCACTTCAGTTCACTGGAGGTGAACGACTTCACGGTCATTGCCTCTTCTGTCACGTTGAAAAGCTTCTCGAAGAATCTTCTAAACGTCGGTCATTGGCTCTTCGAATGTAGGCGAGGGCCTTTGATCACATGTGACAATTGAGTAACACATGAGCCGGTCGGGCGATGGCCTGACGGCTGAATCGACAGCTTCCACTTATGTGGGGAGGGCGATGGCTTCTCTTGAACGTGCTCACTTGTAAGCGCCGGATGTTGCCACTGCTGCTATGTCTGTTGTTTGCCAGTGTGTAATTCTTCTAAACTAATCTAAGTTTTTCATTTATTTTCTAATTTCTACTTCAAAATGGTTCAAATGGCTCTGAGCACTATGGGACTCAACTGCTGTGGTCATTAGTCCCCTAGAACTTAGAACTACTTAAACCTAACTAACCTAAGGACATCACACACATCCATGCCCGAGGCAGGATTCGAACCTGCGACCGTAGCAGTCGCACGGTTCCGGACTGCGCGCCTAGAACCGCGAGACCACCGCGGCCGGCTAATTTCTACTTCACTTCACATTGATTTCACCTACCTTAAGTACCACTCAACAGTACATGCAAGTGCCAAGTCGGCAGACGATCTCACCTCGCGCCCTCCGTCTGCTGCCACTAAAAACCCTGTCGGATGCTGAGGAGGGTGGAGCAGGTACAGCAGCGTCCTATAGCCGCGGCCGTGAAGCAATTCCGCCAGAGAAGGTCCATCTCGTGGGCACGAACGATAGGAGGCGAAAACAATTGCAATGCTTGATCTCTGGTGTGTGAGGAGCGAAGTTTGGCCATCTGCTGCTTGAAGGTTCTGACAAAACGTTCCGCTTCGTCGCTTGACTGTGTATGGAATGGTGCACTAGTGAGATACTATATGTCATTGTGTTCACAGAATGTTTCAAATTCATTTGACTTGAACTGAGGTCCGTTGTCTGACACTATTGCTTCAGGTAAACCTTCGAGGCAAAAAATAGAGGACAACACATGAATTGTGCTACGTGACGTTGTCGAGTTTATTGGCACAGCAAAAGGAAATGCGCTATACGAGTCAATCACAATCAACCAGCGAGTGTTCCGATAAGGTCCCGCAAAGTATATGTGTACACGTGATTGAGATTTAGGCCAAGCAGAGAATTTTTGTGGCGGAGCGGACTGATTTTCCGCACATGGGTGACACTGTGACGTCATCTGCTTTATTTGGGTGTACATACCCCGCCAAGTAAACTGTCGACGCGCTGTTTCGTACGAGCAATCCCCCAGTGTCCTTGGTGAAATAACCGCAACACTTCTTTTTGCAAAGCTTTAGGGATCAACACACGTGACTGTGCACTATCATCTTAAACAAGAATTACACCTTTCTGTACAGCGAGACTATGTCGACGTGCAAAGTATCGGCGCACTACAGAGTTCTTTATGCTATTCAATGAGTGAGGCGAAGATGTGCGGATGTATGTTAGCAAAATGTTAAAATCTGAATGAGCTTCAGTGTCCTGTGCAATTTGCTTATAGTTCAGTGGAAAAGATGGAAGCAATTCAGAATTATGAGCATCGATGTGGCAATAAGATGCAGCAGAAGCCTCAAAATCTGTATCAGCGCCAATCGGAAGACGTGAAAATTCAAATGGTTATAATGGCTCTAAGCACTGAACATCTGAGGTCATCACTCCCCTAGACTTAGAGCTACTTAAACATAAGTAACCTAAGGACATCACACACATCCATGCCCGATGGAGGATTCGAACTTGCGACCGTAGCAGCAGCGCGGTTCCGGACTGAAGCGCCTTGAACCGCTCGGTCACAGTTCCGGCGGAAATTACGTGACTTGTGCGTGGACATCTGGTCCGACATACCTCCACAAACCTACCAACAATCTGTCGAATCCATGAGACGCAGAATCGGTGACGTAATGCCTTTCAGAGATGGATCAACAAGTTATTAAGAAGGATGTCATAACGTTTGGCTCGGCAATAAGTTTAACCGCTGCGGGGACGTAGTGGCTAGCGTCGCGACTTTTCACTTTTGCTCTCCGTGTTCGAAAGTCGGTTCTTGGTTTTATTTTATTTTCTTTCTCTACCAATTTCCATAGAAGAGTACTATGCGAATGTTTCGTATCAAATTAGGGAATACAAGGGCGTTATATTAACTGTGAAATTGCAAGTGTTTTTCACAATAAGTGTCATACATTTACTATATAATATGTATCTATGGTATTTTGAGGCTTTCAATCATTTTAACTGCTTCTGTTCTTACATTTCATTCTTACATCAATTCTTATATTGATTCTTACATTTTATTCTTCTTCAGGAAATTTTAGTGCATTCCCTCGGATGATACCTATCGTAGGAGCATTGGGCACAGAAATTCCGAACACCATGAGCACCGCGCGAAGGCAGGTATACCACCGTGGCAATTCTTTGTTTGAATCTCATTCGGGAAAAAACGTCTTTAACATTGCTAAATATTTCATGTGTTTCCAATAATTTCACGGCAAACCACACTTGGGGATCATTTTTCTAAAAACTGGTGCTGCAGATACACTATAGAAATTTTACCGAAAAAAATTTCAAATAATTTCCTCATCCATTTATTGTTTAATTGAATTGATTCAACAGACATTTAGTAGATGCATAGGGACAGCATTGTATCAATATACAATGGAAAACATTTGTATAGTAATATTTTACGGACATGAATAGATAAATGAAAAACAAAAACAAATTTAAAAAATAACCGGGTTTCGAACGCAAATGTGTGACGCCTCGACGCTAGGCATTGTACCACCGCTTTGGTTCAACTTATTACGCTCTAAAAGCCATGTAAACTACCTCGAAAACTTTGACCGCAATTTTCTCAGAAACAATTGAGTATTTAGGGATAAGTCGAGTCACGTGTTCGTTATTTTGATTCATCTTTCACTGAAAGAAGCTTCTGGGAAATCGGGTGATGGCACTTGCCGTGTTCTCCTCTTTAGCATCTAGATACGCTACAGGCACGGTTCTACACACCAAGTCAACTTGAAAAACCGCTCTTGGGACCCTAGCACTCCTCTGGGTTCACTCCTTTCTATTGAAACCAGATTGCAGCTCACTTGTGTTTCCCGGTAACGCATGTCCAGCGGCCGGCCTCGTCTCCAGGATTCTGAACAGTTGAAAGAATCGACGCTCTTCCAATGGCGCATGGTGCCACCATAAACTGATGATAAAATCTGAACAGTTTACCTTCTTTTGTTTAGCTCCTTTTACATAATAATGATGTTATATTTTAAATGTCTGTTTGCTGAACACTTGAAACATGGTTTTATCGTCTGTTTAAAAGCTTTTGTTAATAATTTTATATGGTTTTATAAGATTTAATGCACACTTGCCCTTCAATTGTTGCACACTTTATTACAGTTTATAATTACACTTTGTACATATGCGTGTTCAATTCCTTCCAGGTCATCAGTATTGTAAGGCGTCGGATTTTATGGACGTCTTACATGAAGAAATTACACTGAAGCACCCAAGAAACTGGTACAGGAACGCGTATTCAAATAAAGAGATATTTAAACAGGCCAGTAGGGAACGCCTATGTAAGACAACAAGTGTCTGCCGCAGTTGTTAGATCGGTTACTGCTTCTGCAATGGCAGGTTATCAAGACTTAAGTGAGTCTGAATCTGGTATTATAGTCGGCGCACGAGCGATGGGACACAGCATCTCCGAGGTAGCTATGAAGTGGCGTTTTTCCCGTGAACATCAGGAATCCGGTAAAACAGGGGTCTCCAAACTTATTAGTCCGCGGGCCACATTGACTCCTCCACGAAGTCATAAGGGCCGAGATATACCTAATGGGATCAAAGCACCCTAGCACTCCATGGTCACCGCAATGTAAGACTAAAGGAAAAATGAAATTGCAAAAACCTTAGGTTGTGGGAATAGCTAGCACTGAAACGAACTGAACCGTGCGACTGCTACGGTCGCAGGTTCGAATCCTGCCTCGGGCATGGATGTGTGTGATGTCCTTAGGTTAGTTAGGTTTAAGTAGTTCTAAGTTCTAGGGGACTAATGACCACAGCAGTTGAGTCCCATAGTGCTCAGAGCCATTTGAACCATTTTGAAACGAACTACAATTTTTATTTAATTACATAATTTTGATTGGTGGACGTACCTGACCGAAATTCTGGCGTATTTTATTCTGGTGAATTTCACCTACAAAAAAGTATGTCACTGCACATGCTTCACGAAAGCGTCCTGCAAAGTTAACGAAATCTCAAAATCAGTGTTAGCAACACTATTACAGCAAGACGTGAAAGAAGTAGAGTATGTGAAAGCCAGAGCATATATTTGATAGTTCTGTTGCGTGATTGTGTCTATGTTGCGAGTGTCCCACAAGTTTTTTTGTGTTTCATGCTGTGTACTAGTAGGTGAGACAACGAAGTGTGGGACAACTCAAAGGCTGAATTCGAAGAGACAAGGAAAATCTGAAAATCGAATTACGTATAGCACAACTTGAGTATTTTTTCACTGTATTTTTTAGTGGAACTACAGTGTAATTGTGAGTATTTAATTTAGTAATTAAAGTACCTTAAAATAAATTCATTGCACTTTGTTTCGGCAGACTACTCCCTAGTTCTACTAGTATTAAACAGCACAATTTTATTTTCAGGTTACAATCTTTTGTGAAGTTCTGTATAAATATGGAAAAGAAAGGAAAGGTTGACAGTGAATGTAGAGTTTTTAAAGACCAGTGGGGACGTCAATATTTCGTGGTGGAGTCAAGCAAAAAACCAATGTGTATTATTTGCAATGAAGCAATATCAGTCTTCAAAGAATACAATATAAAAAGTCACTATGAGACTAAGCACTCTCAGAATTACTCCAAGTTTACAGGATGCGAACGATTAGAAATGTATGAGTCTCTGAAACTCCAGCTAAAAACCCAGCAGTCGCTGTTTAAGAAAGTAATTGCCAACAACATGCAGCAACTAGTGCTAGTTTTCGTGTGGCTCATTTAGCAGCGAAACAGTGTAAGCAATTTACCGACGTTGAATTAATTAAGAACTGCATTATTACAATAGCAGAAGAAATGTGTCCAGCAAAAGTTAATTTATTTAAAAACGTAAGTTTGTCGGCAAACACTGTGGCTCGAAGAACAGATGACATTGCACAAAACATATCAGCACAACTGCGTGACAAAAATCAAGACGAAGACTGGTTTTCTTTGGCTGTGGATGAGTCAACAGATGTATCAGATACTGCTCAAGTACTACTTTTTATTCGAGGGATTGACAAAAATTATGAAGTGTATGAAGAGCTCCTTGATGTTCACAGTGTTCACGGGACGACCACTGGCGAAGATATTTTCAAAGGAGTTGAAAGGGTAGCTCAGAAAAACAATCTTTAGTGTAAGAAATGAAAATGTATTACAACTGATGGCGGCAAAAACATGTGTGGGAAAAATAAAGGTGTTGTTGCTCTCCTTTCTAAGGCCGTAGAAAATGACGGTGGCTCAAAACCATTGCATTGTATTATTCACCAACAGTCTTTATGTGGAAAACATTTAGATATGTCAGAAGTTTTATAGCCAGTTATTTCAGTTGTTGATTATATCAGATGCCATGCACTCAGTCATCGACAGTTCCGCGAGTTTCTTGAAGATATTGAGGAAAGCGACTTGCCATATCATACTGCAGTGCGGTGGCTTAACTGCGGCAAAGTTCTGACCCGTTTTTTTGAACTCCGAACAGTAATTTTTTTGAACGAAAGAAATCGGACTCTGTCTGAGTTACGGAACGGTGAGTGGTTATGGAAGCTAGCATTTTAGACAGACTTAACTAAACATATGAATGACCTTAATTTAAAATTGCAAGGTCAAAACCAGCTTCTGCCTGATTATATACGCATGTTAAGACCTTTCGACAAAATATTACTTTGTTTTAATCTCAGTTGAACAAAGTATGCTTCACGCATTTTAATACATGCCAAACATTCAGTCAGCAAACTGAGATTCCGTTTCCTGTAACTTTCGCAATTGAAGCTTTGGGCGCTTTAAAAATTAATTTTGAATCACGTTTTTCAGATATCGATGCAAATTCAAACGATATCAAGATATTTCTAAATCCCTTTGACGTCGATATAGACGCGTTACCCACAGAACTTCAGTTTGAAATTATTAATTGGCAATGTAGCGACTTTTTTAACGAAAAACATTCAAGGTCAACATTACTGGAATTTTATAAATATCTTTCATCCGCACAGTTTCCAAATTTAGTTAAATTTCCCCATGGATTGTTTTCCGCTTTTGGCACTACTTATTTGTGTAAAAAAACTTTCTCCAAAATGAAACATGCAAAAAGTATTTACAGATCAAAATCGAGTGATAAGGATTTGAAGTCGCTGATGATTATCTCTATCAGTAAACTTGATCCACAACTGGAGGTAATTATTAAAGGAAAGTTGTAGCTACATAAAAGTCACTAATTATCACTAAGATGTTAAATTTCTTTACGTGAATACTCTAACACTGTGAGTTTTCAAGATATAAATTAATTACGGTTATTTTTATACGTCAGTTACAACTAAAATATCCACTATCATTATGTACACCAGGTATTGTATTTTCTTTAAATTGCCTTTAAATAAAAATTATTTTATACGATTTACTTGCTATGTGTATTTTGCAAAGTAATCAAAAGAAAGTGAAACCTCGCTTAAGAAGCATCTTCCATAATGGTTGATTACTAAGGCTAGTCGACGAAGTGGCGTCCATTTGAAAGACTTGCACCAGACTCGTGAGCAGAATAAAATGCAAAGAATTTTTTTTACTTAAAATGTTTTCGCCAAACTAATCTATTAACCGTTCTTTTCTTTTCTCCATCGAACGGAGAATGGTCTGTCTGTTTATTGTGGTTAGCCTTTCGCTTTGTAAAGATAGAGCTCCGCCAATGTCGCGGTGTATTGGTCGCGATAGGCCTCGAAACTCAATTGTTGGCAGTATAGGTAACACCTCAAACATTAGGCGGGCCGGATACCGGGGATGTCCGACCAACTAACGAGGGCCGGTATGCCGGACCTCGCGGGCCTGTTTTGGCCTGTGGCTCGTAGTTTGGAGACCCCTGCGGTAAAACATCAAATCTCCGACGTTGCTGCGGCAGGAGAAAGATCCGGAAGGAACGGTATCAACGACGACTGCGGAGAATCGTTCAACGTGATAGAAGTACAACCCTTCCGCAAATTGCTGCAGATTTCATTGCTCGGCCAACAAGTGTCAGCTTGCGAACCATTCAACGAAACATCATCGATGTGGGCTTTCGGAGCCGAAGGCCCACTCGTGTACCCTTGATGACTGCACGAAGCAAAGCTTTACGCCTTGCCTGGGCCCATCAAAACCGACATTGGACTATTCACGTCTGGAAACACGTTGCATCGTCGGACGAGTCTCATTTAAAATTGTGTCGAGTGGATTGACGTGTACGGGTATGGAGACAACCTGATGAATCCATGGACCCTGCATTTCAGCAGGGGTCAGTATAAGCTGCGGGAGTGATATGGGATCCTTATAAGGCTAGATACGACTCTGAGAAGTGACACGTACATAAACATCGTGTCTGATTGCTTGCATCCATTCATGCCCATTGTGCATTACGACGAACTTGGGCAATTCCAGCAGGACAATGAGACATCAAAACGTCCAGAATTGCTACAGAGTGGCTCCAGTAACTTTCTTCTGAGTTTAAACACTTACGCTGGCCACCAAACTCCACAGACATGAACATTATTGAGCATATCTGAGATGCCTTGCAACGTACTGATCAGAAGAGATCTCCACCCCCTCGTACTCTTAAGAATTTATGGATAGCCTTGCAGGATTCATGGTGTCATTTCTCTCCAGCACCACTTCAGACATTAGTCGAGTCCATGCCACGTCGTGTTGCTGTACTTCTGCGTGCTCGCAGGGGCCCTACAGGACATTAGGCAGGTGTACCAATTTCTTTGGCTTTTCTGCGTAGAACAGCACTTGTATTTTAATTACGCTACTAAATTGAGTACAAGTTACACTGCTGCCCATCAAAATTGCTACACCACGAAGATGACGCGCTACAGACGCGCAATTTCACCGACAGGAAGAAGATGCTGTAATATGCAAATGATTAGCTTTTCAGAGCATTCACACAAGATTGGCGCCGGTGGCGACACCTACAACGTGCTGAAAAGACGAAAGTCTCCAACCGATTTCTCATACACAAACAGCAGTTGACCGGCGTTGCCTGGTGAAACGTTGTTTTGATACCTCGTGTAAGGAGGAGAAATGCGTACCATCACGTTTCTGACTTTGATAAAGGTCGGATTTTAGCCTATCGCGATTGCGGTTTATCGTATCGTAACATTGTTGCTCGCATTGGTCGAAATCCAATGACTCTTGGCAGAATAAGGAATCGGTGGGTTCAGGAGGGTAATACGGAACGCCGTGCTGGATCCCAACGGCCTCGTATCACTAACAGTCGAGATGACAGGCATCTTATCCACATGGCTGTAACGGATCGTGCAGCCACGTCTCGATCCCTGAGTCAACAGATGGGGACGTTCGCAAGACAACCATCTGCACGAACAGTTCGACGACGTTTGCACTAGCACAGCTGAACTCCAATGGCCACAGCTTAAATTTCAAAAACCAACTGCCATTAGCTCTTCTGAAAAACTGGGCAGGAATGGGAGCTCTGATGGAAACTTATGCTCAGTTGTTACGTGAACTAGCACGGATCGGCGACAGGCTGTATGGCTCGAAGTAGGAAGGGCGCACTCATTTAGAGACGAGACCTGTGAATTTACAGGAATGTGCAGTCCTTGTTATCTTCTTTCGGAATAGCGGAGCTGTTAGTTTTGTGTAAAGAGCAGGAGTCTGAGCCTTCCCCGGGAGCGGAGAGGACGTGTCTCGATTTGCGCCATCTTGTGCACAGCAGGGTGGCCCTTAAGCTGCGACTGATTATCGAGTAGATGTACCAGCGCGTCTCTATGAAATGTACGAGGGTTGGAACTTTGATAGTGGCAACTATTTAATTACATCTCGTATAGAATAGATACGTGTTTCGAAGTTTTAATTGCCTTCAAAGTAGTCACCAGCATCGTGTATAACACTTTGCCATCGATGTGAAAGTCGTTTTATCTTAGCAGTGCCAGTTGTGTTGACGGTTTGAGGGGCGCGGTTTATTGCCCGACGAATTTGTAGCAGTTCTGAAGCGAATGCCGTGAAGTGTTCCCTTTAGTTTAGAAATCGAGTTGAACTCACGAGAGCTTAAGTCAGGGAAGTGGAGTAGGTGGTATAGCACTTAGCAGCCCCACCAGTCAAACAAATCGGTAAGAGCTTGAACTGTACGTGCTTGAGCATTGTCCTTCAAAATGATGGTCAGGTACTGCAGAAAGTGTCACCATTTCTGTCTCTAAGCTGGTCGTAGGTTGTGTTCCAAAATTGAACAGCATAGAGACAGAATTCCCATGACTTAAGCCCTCGTGAGTTCAACTCGATTTCTGAACTGCAGGAAACACTTCACGGCATTCGCTTCAGAACTGCTACAAATTCGTCTGCCAATAGACCGCGCCGTTGGAACCGTCAACGCAAGTGGCACTGCTAAGACTATCCCACGACTTCCACATCGCTGGCAACGGGTTATACACAATGCTGGTGACTGCTCTAAAACTCAGTAAAACTTTGAAACACGTATCTATTTTGTATGAGCTGTAAATAAATAGTTGCCACTATTAAAGTTCCACCCCCCCCCCCCCCCCCCCCAGTATATTCGTCACTCTGCAAGCAGTATGGGGAAATTAAGTGGTTGAAAGAAAAGTTGGACAGGAGAAGGGCTTTTTTTATTTCATCGTGCTTGTAGTGAGACTGTCTCTATCTGGCCAGTGGGCAAGCAGCTGATCGCACTCGCACACCGTACGATACCGGAGCAGTTCACAGAGAGGAGTGTTACGGAAAATATTAGTCCAAGTGAGTAGGCAGGTTTCAGAAATACAGTGAGCGTCTACTAACGGCGCGGGAGCCGCAATCAGACAGTCAGCAAAGTCGCTTTTAGTGTCGTTTTGAATATGGTGACACCGCAGCTCGGCAGAATGTACGGCCTTAATTCAATAAGTGCGTTAAGTTCCTTGCCATTGTGCAGTATTCAAAAGCTGTCAGATTAATTTGAGAGTTGGTTACTTTCCTTGCTATAACTCGACGTCGTCCCGCTTCTCAGTATTTAGTCAGATCGCGTTGCACAATTTGTTGAAAGGGGTGAAAAGTTCAATACGAATTAATACCAGGCCAGACTTAGAGAGAGAGTTAAGGATAAGAGATATTATTGTCAATTGAGACTTCTAACTGAATCAAAAAAAGGATTTTGATAATAAATTTTGTGCATATTTAGATATAAATTCTGTTTTCTTCTTATACACTGCTGGCCATTAAAATTGCTACACCACGAAGATGACGTGCTACAGACGCGAAATTTAACCGACAGGAAGAAGATGCTGTGATATGCAAATGATTAGCTTTTCGGAGCATTCACACGAGGTTGGCGCCGATGGAGACACCTACAACGTGCTGACATGACGAAAGCTTCCAACCGATTTCTCATACACAAACAGCGGTTGCCCGGCGTTGCCTGGTGAAACATTGTTGTGATGACTCGTGTAAGGAGGAGAAATGTGTACCATCATGTTTCCGACTCTGATAAAGGTCGGATTGCAACCTATCCCGATTGCGGTTTATCGTATCGTAACATTGTTGCTCGCGTTGGTCGAGATCCAATGACTATTAGCAGAATATAGACTCGGTGGGTTCAGAAGGGTAATACGGAACGCCGTGCTGGATCCCAACGGCCTCGTATCGCTAGCAGTCGAGATGACAGGCATTTATCCGCATGGCTGTAAAGGATCGTGCAGCTACACATCGATCCCTGAGTCAACAGATGGGGACGTTTGCAAGACAACAACCATCTGCACGAACAGTTCGACGACGTTTGCAGCAGCATGGACTATCAGCTCGGAGACCATGAATGCGGTTACCCTTGACGCTGCATCACAAACAGGAGCGTCTGCTGCGATGGTGTACTCAACGACGGACCTGGGTGCACAAATGGCAAAACGTCATTTTTTTCGGATGAATCCAGGTTCCGTTTACAGCATCATGACGGTCGCATCCGTTTTTGGCGACATCGCGGTGAACGCACGTTGGAAACGTGCATTCGTCATCGCTATACTGGCGTATCACCCGGCGTGATGGTATGGGGTGCCATTGGTTACACGTCTCGGTCACGTCTTGTTACACTGATGGCACTTTGAACAGTGAACGTTACATTTCAGATGTGTTAGGACCAGTGTCTCTACCCGTCATTCGATCCCTGCGAAACCCTAGATTTCAGCAGTATAATGCACGACCGCATGTTAAAGTCCTGTATGGGCCATTGTGGATACAGGAAATGTTCGTCTGCCGCCTTGGTCAGCACATTCCCCAGATCTCTCACCAACTGAAAACGTCTAGTCAATGATGGTCGTTCAACTGGCTCGTCACAATACGCTAGTCACTACTCTTGATGAAGTGTGGTGTCGTGTAGAAGCTGCATGGGGAGTTGTACCTGTACACGCCATCCAAGCTCTGTTTGACTCAATGCCCGGGCGTATCAAGGCCGTTATTACGGCCAGAGCTGGTTGTTCTGGGTACTGATTTCTCAGGATCTATGCACCCAAATTGCGTGAAAATGTAATCACATGTCAGTTCTCGTATAATATATCTGTCCAATTTATACCAGTTTATCATCTGCATTTGTTCTTGGTGTAGCAATTTTAATGACCAGCAATGTAATTTCCCACCCCCTTCCAGTATGTTGGCTGACTTTCGTAGCATATACTGTGTATGGTTTGCGATTTGACAGCTCGTTGTTTGCTGATCATCGCACATATCATATTTATAGCGATGTCACTCTATTTTATTGATATTGTAACAAAAGGTATCTCATGGCTCTCAAGCTCAACTAATTCACATTTGATTCAACAAACATATTTTAGACCGAGCGAGGTTAGACACTGGACTCGCATTCTCGAGGACGATGGTTCAATCGCGCGTCCGGCCATCCTGATGTAGGTTTTCCGTGATTTCCCTAAATCACTCCAGGCAAATGCCGGGATGGTTTCTCTAAAAGGTCACGGCTGACTTCCTTCCCCATCCTTCCCTAATCCGAAGAGACCGATAAACAAATTTTACTTCTACTGTTCAATCTTTGTACATTTCTTTTTAACATACATGTTTTACATGCGCATTTTTTGCCATTCCTTTTTAGTACGCTTCCAGCCGATTCTTATTTTGAAGTTGGCTGCCATTCCATGTACTGTCGCGCGGGTCTTATTGGAAACCCATGTTTCATCTCCTGTAACACTCTGGTGAATGAACGTGTCGCCACCCCTTTTGTAACCCTCCAATAACGCTAATGCAGCAACCATTCTCGCGTCTTTCTGGTTATCCATGACCACTCGTGGTACCCACCGTGCACAGATTTTGTGGTACTCTAATTGCTGAGTGACAACTTCCTGTACAGTTGAACGAGACACTTCCTAACATTGTTCGTTGCACGTCGCTAATCGTGACTCGTCGATTCTCTCCGGTGATGCGATACAGCTTTTGTTTCAGCGGATCTGTAATGACGGAGGATCTCCCTAATCTTTCTTCGTCGTGAGCATCTGTTCTCCCGTTCTTAAACATTATGCACCACTTTCGGACATTGGCTGCATTCATTACACCCTTGCCATAAACGGTAACACGTCTGCGGTGAATGTCACATGATCTACTATTTTCCACCTGCAGAAAATGAATTACACATCGCACCTCACAGTCGGTGGAATTCGCAGTCTGTACAGCCACGGTCACCCTTATCTCTTCACGTATCACCTGACGAGATCTGACTTATGTGGCAACTGTCATCAACACGAAAAACCAATAAGCGACTACCGCAAGACAGGTGCTCGGACTGTAAGTGCAAACGTTCTTACCTTCTGGACTGCCCGCGTACTTTAGAACCACAAATCTTGTACGCATATTGATTGACTGCGCTGTGTACGATGAATGGAGCTGTTCCCTCGACGCTGCAGCAATTCCTGCCAAACTGTTTATGGCTAAGAACCCATCGAGCGACAAGGTTTTTGTATCTGTTTAGGGGCTGGGAATTATCATTAAAATATACGGCTGTATTTACAAGCTGCCTACTTTCACAGTATTGCAGTGTACATTCGTAGGTACTAATTCGGACGAAACTCATAAGAATGTTCCTGGAACCACTCTGTAGAAATTCTGGACGTATGGAGTGTCCTGTTGGAATTGCCCAAATCCATCGGAATGCACAATGGATATGAATGGATGCAAGTGGTTAGACAGGATGCTTACGTACGTGTCACCTGACATAGTTGTATCTAGACGTATCAGGAGTCCCATATCACTCCAACTGCATTGGCCCCACACGCGGAAAAAAACGAGCACTAAATTTTTTTGTGCGAGCCCTGATTCGTTTTGGTCATCTGGCGACTTTAGAAGACGGTAGATGACAGCATCATGAGCAAACAACCTAACACGGCTACTCAGATTGTATCCTATGTTGTTAATATAGACAAGGAACAATAGAGGGCCTATAACACTTCCTTGGGGAACGCCGAATATTAGTCGATGATTTTCCGTCTATTTCTACGAACTGTGACCTTTCTAACAGGAAATCACGAATCCATTCGCACAACAGGCGATACTGCATAGGCACGCTGTTTGGTTAGAAGACGCTTTTGAGGAACGGTGTCGAAAGCTTTCTGGAAATCTAATATGGAATCAATTTGACATCCCCTATCGATAGCACCCATTACTTCATGAGTAAAAGAGCTAGTTGTGTTTCACAAGAACGATATTTTCTGAATCCTTGCTGACTATGTGTCAGGAAATCGTTTTCTTCGAGGTACTTCATAAAGTTCGAATACAGTATATATTCCAAAATCCTACTGAAGATCATCCTTTCTTCTAGTGTTGTAGCTATGCACTTCGCTGTTATTTTTGAATTGGAATAGATTATTAATAACAAACTTCGTAAGTGAATATAGGTATTATGAAGGTGTTGTAAATATCCCTAGTTCCTTAAATAAATGTCTGCAAGGTGATCTTGAGTGAGCTCATTTATTATTCTGATTACACGCATTTGTGCAACGAATACTTTTTCTCTTAATGATGAATTACTTCAAAATATGATGGCATATGAATGCAGTGAGTGACAATAGGCATAGTAGGCTAAATTACTGATATGCTTATTACCAAAATTTGCAATAACCCTAATAGCATATGTAGCTGAACTCAAACCTTTCAGCAGGTCATCAATCTGTTTCTTCCAGTTCACATTCTCATCAATGCACACACCCAGAAATTTTGAATATTCTGTCTTAGCAACAGAATTCTTTCAAAAGTCTATACTTATCTCTGGTGTTATTCCATTTATTGTATAGAACTGTATATACTGTGTTTTCTCAAAATTTACTGAGAATCACTTAATAATTTTCTGAAAGACATTATTTGCGATTTCCTCAGCTAATTCTTGTTTGATGGGTGTGATTATTGTCTTGTATCATCAGTAAATACAACTAGCTTTGCATTTTCATAAATACGGAGTGGCACGACATTAATACATACTAAGAACAATAAGGGACTCAGGACCGGATTTTATGGGACACAGTTCTTGACATGTCCTCAGTTAGAGCACTCTGTAGATTTTTGTAGACTCTCTATACTGTTAATGTGAATATTCTGCATTTACCCAGTTAAATATGAATTAAACCATTTGTGGACTGTCCCATTCATACCGCATTACTTAAGCATATCTAGAAGGATTTCATGATCCACACAGTCAAAAGTCTTTGAGAGATCACTAAAAATCCCAATGGGTGATGTTAAGTTATTTAGAGCATTTAATATTTCATCAGTGAAAGCATATATAACGTTTCCTGTTGAAAATCATTTCTGAAAACTAAATCTACATTTTTGTAGTACTTCATTTTTATAGATATGTGAAGGTACTCTTGAATACATAACTCTTTTAAGAATTTTGAATAAATCTTTCAGAAGTGAATTGCGCAGTAGTTGTTAGTATCAGACCTATCATCCTTTTTGTGCAATGGTTTAACAGTAGCACATTTCAGTCTACCTGGAAAAATGCCCTGTTCAAGTGAGCCACTACAAATGTGGCTGAGAATCCTACATAGCTGTTTGGAACAAGATTTTAGTACTCTGTTGGAAAGGCCATCAGTTCCAGGTGAACTTTTACTTTCGAGTGAATTTATTATTATCCTAATTTCATTAGGAGAGGTGGGCTGAACTTCAGTTTAATCAAACAGCACAGGTATTGCTTTTTCCATACACAGCCTTGCATTTTCTATTGAACAGCTGTATCCTATGTTCTCTACAACACTTTAAAATGATTATTAAAAAAATTTTTACTTCTCACTTTTTGTAACAAACTTGTCACCGAGTCTGATAAAAAATACAGTCTTCCTGTGTTCTTGGTTACCCTGTTTTCGTTTTAAAAATATTCCAGACTGTTTTAATTTCTTTGTTGAAGGTACTAATCTCAGACATTATGTACATGCTTCTGAACTTTTTAATACCTTTTCTTAATACAGTGCAGTAGCTTTTATAATGTTTGACTGTTTCAGGATCATTACTCCTTCTAGGTATAAGATACATTTACTTTTTCTGCTTATAAGATAT
This sequence comes from Schistocerca gregaria, assembly GCF_023897955.1. NCBI lineage: Eukaryota > Metazoa > Arthropoda > Insecta > Orthoptera > Acrididae > Schistocerca > Schistocerca gregaria. The sequence goes on along the minus strand of NC_064931.1, from coordinate 167,344,787 downwards.
GTTTATCCCTTTAGTAAGCCATACTTTTTAGTTGGTATCTTACAATTATGCTTCGCTGTTTTCTTAGGGAAATTGTCTACAAATATATTCACAACGGTATCATGAAAGAGGTTAAACTTTAAATCAGCAACAGATTCCCTCCCTGTACACCTCATCCCAGTGTAAGTGTTGCAAACTTTCCCTAAAACTTGCAGTTGTAAATCGTTAGTGGAATGTACTATTTTGGAGGACTGTTTTGCATTGCTATATGGAGCTACGTCATCTACTGTAACTAGCTGTACATGATGTTCAGAAAAACAGGAAAAGTTTTTATTTGGTTAAATTTATCTTGGTCTATAAAATCATTATCGATCAGTGTACTTATTTCCTGTATTTCCCGAATAGGAAAATCAATAACTGATGTCAATTGAAAGAACCAAGTAATACTTCAAGGTCGAGCTTTCTATCGGACTCTTTCAGAAAATCTACATTGGAATACCCACAAACAACAATTTGCTTCCCTCTGTCTGACATATAGCACAACAAATAATCCAAGTTTCTTTTCAGAAATAGCTGAAAATTTCTCAGAGCGGACCTATAAACAGCTACAATTAAAAAAGTACCATTATATAGGTTGAGTTCACAGGTACATGATTCTGTATGTTTATCTACACAGAATTTTTAGTTTCTAAATTTTTCACTCTATGATATATGTGATTATATGATGTCCAGAGAGCCATAGTACATTTATTCCACCTCCAATTTTTAAATCTTCTAAACAAACAAGAAGCTCATCTACCTTGTTCTTTAATCCCCTGATATTCTGAAGCAATACGCCAACCTTATTTTTCACTGTACTTTTATGAGAATCCTGTGATAATTTAACACTTCTGATACCTGCCTGTCTGAGGTTCTCATTAAGCTTAATTTCATTCAGTGTTGAATCACTGGACACTGATCTTAGCCTAAAAGAAAGAGGTACTCCCATTAGTTTCAATGCCCCCCACCCCACTTAAATACTTTGCTATCATCTCGGCCAATTTACCCTTGCCTTTCTCACTTAGATGAAGGTCAGGTCTTGTGAATTCCCACGTACCAATAGTAGCAACAGGTTTTCGACATTCTGTAGGAAGCCCTGCGCAGACCGCACATGCTAGAATATTGAAATCGTGGAGATAAGTAGTTAGTTCTGTAATAACTGTCGATTAAGTTAATATTACACCGTAAGGAAGTTAAGTTCAGTATACTTCATTTTGTCTATTGAATGTTTCAACGCATTTATCGAAAAGAAATACTAACGGCAGGTTTCCACGTACTTTAGACGAAAGTTTTCATAGAAATTTCAGTCGTTTGCGTAAATATTAAGCCAAGCATTTAGGTTGTTTTCGTTACACACATAATTACTAGTACCGTATCTACTCGGGGAATTAAAGGTTTTAGGTTCTATTTTTTATTTCTTTTCAAAACGCTTAAACTCCATATTGGGCATACGCAATCTCTGGCCTAATTTTTTGAGTATACAGGTTATGAGTTTTAACGTTGTTTTAAGTGAATTACGTTACTATGTTAATAGTGTACAGGTATATCCGTGTTACACGTATCTTTAATGACTAAATAATTTTTGTAAATACCATGAACGAGAAGTGTTTGATCTGCCACAGAAAAGTTAGTTCTGGGGTTCTATGCAGCTGTTGTAACAGATGGTTACATTGGTAGGGTGCAGTGGCATGGGGACTGGAGAAGTAAATGGGTGTCTTATATTGCACTACAAAGTATGTTTATGGAACAGGAAAATAGCTGAGGAACAATGGGACATTAGAGTCCGTAAGGCTGAAATGGATAGTGCTAGGGAGGAACTGAAGAGGTTAAGGGGAGAGAAGGGTGGAAATAGGTGAGAATTGGTAGCAAAGAACAGAGCCACAGAAAGAAAACAGTATCTGACAGTTTCATCATTGGCATAAACAATAGATTTGCCTTGCTACCTCAGTTAACTAAGGAGGAGGCTCAAGCAGATGTACGTTTAGTTAATACTCAACAGACTTTCAGCAGGAAACCAACTGTTTTAAAAAAAGTAGAAAGTAGGAGAAAAGATCTGTTGTTAGGTAGTAGCCATGAAAGAGATGTGGACCAAATCTTGCAGGAAAAATTAAGTGACAGGTACTAGGTCACAAGTATTTCGAAGCCCAGTACCTGTCTTAGCGAAGTGATAGAGGATGTAGGATCACTGAGTTAGGGTTTCACAAAGCAGGATCATGTTGTGATTGTGTGTGGAGCGGTAAACAATATTGTTAGGGATTAGGGCGACAATACTGAGTGTGACTTAGATAAAATAGCCTCTACAATGAACCGTACAAATGTTGGCTTGGTTCCTGCTTTCATGCGGTATGATCGGCCCCAAGTGAACAGTTCTGTCAGAAGGGTCATTATGGAGTTGAATCAGCTGCTTCGGGCAGATACTCTGTCAGGCGTGGGTTTGGTTCCTGTTAGCTTATTTCTCTCATTGTGACAATGAGATCGTACAGTTCATACACATTATTCCGTTAGGGTAAAAATTTCCATTTGCACGTTTTAATTTGTATTCATCAACAGGGGTTCTGGAGTTCAGTACATCAAATCGATTTTTTATGACATTTACAACCGAACTCAGGAAGGTTGTGACAAATGGCTTGCGCTACAGTGAGAGAAAACAATCACCTGGTTTCCTTACGTCTTGCCTTTCCATACCAGCAATAAACAAACGGTTCGTAGTTACTGTATGGGTATAATTTAAATCTACGCTAGTGTTTTGAAGGTCAGCTACCTTAATGAATGGTTATTTTGTGAGCAAACTACCAGATTTTAATCGATAACCATAGTGAAGCATATGATTCCGTAAGAATTTTAAGGCATGAGGCGGGCCACAAAAAACCTTTACTTTCCTGTTTTGACTTGATAGATTTTCTATCCCTAAGTTATCATATGTAAATTTTAGATTCTCTATAACTCTTCGGTTTGATGGTCCCAGATCACAGGCAAATTCTCTCACTTTAAATTGAACATTTTCTATTACTTGAATTCTTTCAGTCAACAAATTATTACAAACGGCTTTGTCAAAGGTATAGTAAATGCATAACATCCAATTTCCTACCAAACTTCTGATGGCCATAACTTCAGCATTGTTGTGTGGTCCTCCGATAATGTCCTAAGCCTGGTAAAAACATAGATCAGCGTTTACTTTCATTTCATCGCAGCTAAGAACTAAGTCTTTTTCAAATTTTGCTATTCATTTTGATTTAGTTTCCAGAACATTGAGGCTTAAATCAGTAAAATCTTCTCTTAATAGCGACTTCATTAGGAAGAGAATATTTCAATACGACCCTGGCAAAACATAACGCTTCATAAGATAGGCAACGTAAAGTCGCAGCCTTTAGAAAATCTTCAGATGGCCGATTAGTATACCGTCCTTTCAAAACCACTTGTTTATGACAGTCAGTAAAAGAGCCCAGCGTCACTTTTGGAACATGTTTTAATCTCGGTAACTCAGCTCTACATCGATACAGACGATCCTATAAAGCTGCATTCTTTTACCTAAATCTTTTATTGCTGTTTCCATAATTTCGACTGGTGGCGTAAGCACACATTATGCATTCATAGCAGTGTTTGTTGTCAAGGCTTACGTTTTCTCTAGTAGACAGTTCTTCATTAGTTAGTAATATATATACCCGTTAAATATGTTCAGTTTCTTTATGGCAGCTTTACCTTTCGAAGGAATATTCAACAGATCACTTTTCAAACCCCTTTCATAAAGCGAATCAGTAAAATGTATTTAGCGGACACAAGCATTTTCGACTGAAAACGAATCGCACGTTTAAAAGCGTTTATCCTTTTTGTTTCGTCTTTTTTCCATTTTTTTAGGAAATATATGAAACTTATCTTCTTTAATTCCTAACTTACTTTTTTGTCTGTTGTAGTCAGTACAACTGGCGATCGTGCAGGAGACCATTATTTTTCACTTAAACTCTTACTCTAAAAATCCCTCAGTGCTCTGATAATTACAGCATAGCTTTGCACTCAATCGTCAGTCACTAATAAAAATTCGAACTACCATAAGGAACGAATAAAGTCTTCTCCGTTTTCAAGCAGCGTCAGTTCGAATTTGACGCGGCTTGAAAACCGAGAAGATTTTATTCAGTCATGCCGCCGCAAAAGACTCCGAGGACACATGTTGTAAACGCGCTCGCAAACACAGCATAATACTCTATGGTAATTGCAGGCTACTGAGCGCTGGTCGGGTTCACTCTGTCGTGATTGGCGCGGCTTACTACTGCGCCCTTACCTATTATCCGTAGTGTGATCTAACCAAGGGTTCTTTACAACTACATGCGTTACGCCATTTATTTTGAAACACTTCGCTATTAGATAAATGTGATGTAGAACACACTGTATTGCTGGTATTTTCTGCGGAATATCAACTTCTTCCAACTTTTATCTCACCAAAGCAACGACACCAGGCTTGTGACCAGTCATTGCTGGAGCTTTGTAGTGATCTAGGAAAGTCTTTCCTAACAAAGATCATGTTTGTCATTCTAATTTCTAAGTAAGAAAATATATCATCAGTCATGCCATGCACTGGGGTCAAACCAAGGAGTTCCTCCATCACATTTAACTCAGTGTCAACATCTCTCACAAAGATGGTAGATCACTAGCAATTTCATTTATCCATGACACAAAATTCATATAATACACCTGTCACTCTTATCTCTGACACTTACTTCACCGAACAACATATATTTGTAACTTCCTGGCAGGTTAAATCTATGTGACTCTAAATCGGGACCTTTGCCTTTCACGAGAAAGTGGTCCACCCACTGAACCACCCAAGTACGACCCACGAGTCGTCCTCATAGCTTTACTTCCGCCAGTACCTAGTCTCCTACTTTACAAACTTCACAGAAGCACTCTTACGAAGCATGCAAGACTAGCATTCCGGCAAGAAGGGATACTGCGGAGACACGGCTTACCCACAGCCTGGGGCATGTTTCCAGAATGAAATTTTCGACCTGTAGCGGAGTGTGCGCTGATATGATACTTCCTGGCAGGTCTAAACTGCGTGCCGGGCCCTTGCCTTTCGTGGGAAACGCCTTTACCGACTGAAGCACACACGTGTGAATGACGAGCCGTTCTCACAGCTTTACCTCTGCCAGTACCGCGTCTCCTACCTTCCTGATTTCACAGAAGATCTCCTGCGAAACGTGGAAGACCAGCATTTCTGGAAGAAAGGATAGTACGGAGACAAGACCTAGCCACAGACTGGCGATGTCGCCAGAATGAAATTTTAACTCTGCAGCAGAGTGTACGCTGATATGAAAGTGTCATATCAGCGCACACTCCGTTGCAGACTTAAAATTTCAGTCTGGGAACATACATTTTTGAAATTTTTTGGGAGTGATCTTCCCATTCTCTTGGTGTAAGGGATAGTTTTAATCTATCTGATGACACCCTTCAGTATTTTCCACTTCTGTCTGTGTTGAAAATCAGTAACTGGACTGTGACTGTATGTCATATTATGTCGCAGCTTGTGCATGGTGTTTTTATATCATTAGTTACCCAAACAAGTTTCATATTAGTAATTAATTTATGCTTATGAAATTTTCAAGAAGTGAAAACAATTAAGTGAAGTGGTGTAGGTTTTGCTGAATTTGTCATTCAAATTATATCTTGTGGATTATGAGATTATATATAATATCCGCTTTGCAGCTGAGCTAATGTCCCATGACTAATCCCTTCAATTGCAGTGATGAGTTAAAGTCTAACTTTTCTCTTTCACACTGGCCAACACACTGGTTTCAAATTCAGAGGCAGATTTCAAATGCCTGTCTAGCCATCAAGATTAAGATTTCCCTAAACGTTTACGTCAAATGCCAAGATGATTCATCAAGAAAGGACATGGCGAATTTATTTGTTCTTGCCCTGAACTTGTGTTATGCATCAACGGGACATTGGGAAGGCAGCCGAGAATATTTACCACTACATCCTCATACTTTTTCTTTCTTATGTGCATTGTTCCACAGAACATTGCTCATGTCTGTACTTCGACTATCATAAGTTATTTTGCTCCCAAAATAGCAAAACATATCTACTACTTTTAGTGTCTCATTTCTTAATCTAATTCCCTCAGCATCACTGGATTTAATTCGACTACATTCGATTATCCTCGTTTTGATTTCGTTGATGTTCATCTTATATCCTCCTTTCAAGACGCTGTCCATTCCGTTCAACTGCTCTTCCAGGTCCTTTGTTGTCTCTCACAGAATTACAATGTCATCGGCGAACCTCAAAGTTTTTATTTCTTCTCCATGGATTTTAATTCTAACTCCGAATTTTTCTTCTGTTTCCTTTACTGCTTGCTCGATAAACAGATTGGATAACATCGGGGATAGGTACAGCCCTGTCTCATTCCCTTCCCAACCACTGCTTCCCTTTCATGCCCATCAACTCTTATTACTACCATCTGCTTTCTGCACAAATTGTAAATAATCTTTCGTTCCCTGTATTTTACCCCTGCCACCTTCAAGATTTGAAAGAGTGTATTTCAGTCAATATTGTGAAAAGTTTTCTCTAAGTCGCCAAATGCTAGTAACGTAGGTTTGCTTTTCCTTAATCTGTCTTTTAAGATCAGTCGCAGGATTAGTATTGCCTCACGTGTTCCATCATTTCTACGGAATCCAAACTGATCTTCCTGAGGTCGGCTTCTACCGGGTTTTCCATTCGTCTGTAAAGAATTTGTGTTAGTATTTTGCAGCCGTGTCTTATTAAACAGATAGTTCGTTAATTTTCACATCTGTCAACACCTGCTTTCTTGGAATTATATTCTTCTTGAAGTGTGAGGGTGTTTCACCTGTCTCATACATCTTGCTCACCAGGTGGTAGAGTTTTCTCAGGGCTTTCTCTCCCAAGGCTATCAGTAGTTCTAATGGAATGTTGTCGACTCCCGTGGCCTTGTTTCGACTTAGATCTTTCGGTGCTCTCTCAAACTCTTCACGCAGCATCATATCTCCCATTTCATCTTCGTCTACATGCTCTTCCATTTCCATAATATTGTCCTCAAGTATATCGCCATTGTATAGACCCTCTGTACACTACTTCCATCTTTCTGCCTTCCCTTCTTTGCCTAGAACTGGCTGTCAATCTGAGCCCTTAATGTTCATACAAGTGGTTCTCTTTTCTCCAAAGGTCTCTTTCATTTTCCTGTAGGCAGTATCTATCCTAACCCTCGTGATATATGCCTCTACATCCTTACATGTGTCCTCTAGCCATTCCTGCTTAGCCATTTTTCACTTCAAGTCGATCCCATTTCCGAGACGTTTGTATTACTTTTTGGCTGCTTCTTTGACTGCATTTTTGTATTTTCTCCTTTCATCAATTAAATTCAATATTTCTTCTGTTACCCAAGGATTTCTACTATCCCTCGTCTTTTTACCCACTTGATCATCTGCTGCCTTCACTATTTCATCTCTCAAAGCTACTCATTCTTCATCTACTGTATTTTTGCCCCATCTTGTCAATCATTCCCTAATGCTCTCCCTGAAACTCTCTACAACCTCTGGTTCTTTTAGTTTATCAAGTTTCCATCTCTTTAAATACCCACGTTTTTGGAGTTTGCCGGCCTTTGTGGCCGTGCGGTTCTAGGCGCTTCAGTCTGGAACTACGTGACCGCTACGGTCGCAGGTTCGAATCCTGCCTCGGCCATGGATGTGTGTGATGTCCTTAGGTTAGTTAGGTTTAACTAGTTCTAAGTTCTAGGGGACTGATGACCACAGATGTTAAGTCCCATAGTGCTTAGAGCCGTTTGAACCATTTTGCAGTTTCTTCAGTTTTAATCTACCTGAAAGATGATGTGTGTTCAAATTTCGGAGCAGTCATGTACGAGTAGCGCTGGTAGCGCCATTACGAGGATGCAAATCAGGTTTGCTTTAAATACACGCTGTAACAGTCGTGAGCGTTAGATACGTTTAAGGTTGGACGTGGTGAGTTGTTTTCAGTCAAGAATGCCTTTAAGGCGACAAAGACGCTGTTAACAACACATCATCGAGTTTGAAGAGGCCAGCTTCGAGAAGCTGGATGTTTCTTTTGCGATACTGCAGAGAGACTTGGCAAGAATGTAGTCATTGTACATGACTGCTGGCAGCAGTGCTCACGAGAATGTACGGTCGCACGAAGACCGGGCTCCGGACGGCCATGTGGCACTACCGAGAGGCAAGACCATCGTGTTCGGCGTATGTCTCTGGCGTATCGTACTGCATCCACAGCAGCAGTCTGGGCAGCAGTGGGCACCATAGTGACACAACGAACTGTTACAAATCGGTTACTTAAGGGATATCTCGGAGCCAGACGCGCTGTAGACTGCATTCCACCTACCCCTAACCACCACCATTTGCAACTTCAGTGGTATCAAACGAGAGCACATTGGAGGGCAGGGTGGAGGTCTGTTGTGTTTTCTGATGAAAGCTGGTTCTGCCTCGGTGCCAGTGATGGCCCTGAGTTGGCTAGAAAAAAATCCAGTAGAGGGCCGTTAACCAACCTGTCTGTGTGCTAGGCACACTGCACCTACACCTGGAGTTATGGTCTTCAGTACGATTTCATATGACAGCAGGAGCACTCTCACGGCTATCTGGTGAATCGACCTGTTGTGCTAGTATTCATGAACAACATTCCAGAGGCCCCCAGATTGAGATTTTCACTCTGCAGCGGAGTTTGCGTTGATATGAAACTTCATGGCAGATTAAATCTGTGTTCCGGACCGAGACTCGAACTCGGGACCTTCGCCTTTCGCGGGCAAGTGCTCTACCAACTGAGCTACCCAAGCACGACTCACGCCCCGTCCTCCCCGAGTTCGAGTCTCGGTCCGCCAAACAGTTTTAATCTGCCAGGAAGTTTCATTCCAGAGGCTGTTTGCCAAGAGGATAATGCTTACCCATATACCGCTGTTGTTCTCCTGCATGCTGTACAGAGTGTGAACATGTTGCCTTGCCCTGCTCAGTCAGATCTGTCTCCAATCGAGCACGTATGGGGCATGATCAGCCTACAACTCCAATGTCATCCACAAACAGCATTAACCGTATCTTTATTGACCGACCAAGTGTAACAGGTACGGAACTCCATCCGACAAACTGAAATCCAGTACCTGCACAACACAATGCATGCACGTTTGCATGTTGGCCTTCAACATTCTGGCCGTTACAATGGGTATTAATGTACAAGTGTTTCACATTTGCAATGACATATGTCGCGCTTATATTAGCCTGTAATCTTGCAACGTTAATCAGTGAAATATGTTGCCTAGACAAATGTTGTACCAATATTTCATTACTCTATGTTAATTATTTTTTGGTGTTTCAACTTTTTACCGTCACTGTATTATTAATCGTAAACCGAAGCGCCCAGTAAACTGGTATAGGCGTCAGTATTCAAATACAGATATATGTAAACAAGCAGAGTACGGCGCTGCGGTCGGCAACGCCTACAAAAGACAACAAGTGCAGTAGTTAGATCGGCTACTGCTGCTAGAATTGTATTGTAATTGTGTTGTGTTGTATGGTATTGAACTGCGGACCTATAAATGACGAGAAGGCTTCGTCCCCGCTGCAGCCCTCAGTGGATCACAACCCCACTACAGGCTACAGCAGTCCACTCACCCCACCAACGCCCCACACCGAACCCAGGGCTATCGTGCGGTTCTTTGCGTTGCAAGAAGGAAGCCAAGTCATTGGGTTCCATCTAATTACACTTCCCCGTCCTCCCTCATAGCCAACCACGCTTTCTCCCAGCAAAATATCAACCTCAACAAGAATATAGCATACAAGGTGGCAACACAATATACTGCAAAGTCTGCCATGCTGATGCACTTATCTGTTAATTCCTACATAGCCTATTACCCAACATAATGAGTTCTCCTCCCGTTTACTTTGTATGCACAAACGATAGTTTCAAACAGTCTGAACTAGTTTATATGCACGAAACAAGCAATTGTTTGCCCGAAGGGCACTGAAATTTTTAGCAGATGAGAAATTTCGTGGTACAATTAAACTTCATTTGCTGTTTAAAAACATTCAGATGTGCTTCTTCCTGTAACCCAGTAAATGGAAAATAATTTTTTGACCGTTATAAACGATATTGCAGAATGACTGAACCTATGATCTAAAACAGTGATTTAATCTGTAACAATACGCAGTGTGTTGTGTGGAAAGATGATTTATGAAAGGTTGCTGAATCGGTGGTCAAACAATGGTATAAGAAGGCCCCGTGACTCTGGGGTATATTACTTGTAGAAACTCATGTGTCGAACCTGGGCATGTCGTATGTTCTCCTCAATATTTCGGCAAGCAGAGTCGTTGCCATCTACAGGTGGTTTCCAATGACTGCCGGTCCACTCTTATCGCCGTCCTATGCAGATATTTTCCTTTAAGGTTGTTCTTTCAATCATGTCCGAAAGATCATCCACCATTCAGAATACGCAGCTGTGAGTCATTATATGTAAATTAGAGGGAGATCACTGCTCTCAGCTGCAGCGAGCCATTAATCGGAATCAGCAACGACCAGCAAAATTCAAGATTCAAACCCGATATCTCCTGCTTACTAGGCATGTATGGTAACCACGGCGCCATCCGGGACGCCGCGTTATTTCAACTGTGCGAACTACACTACTGGCCATTAAAATTGCTACACCAAGAAGAAATGCAGATGATAAACGCATATTCATTACACAAATATATTATACTAGAACTGAAATGTGATTACGTTTTCACGCAGTTTGGGTGCATAGATCCTGAGAAATCATGATGCTGTAAACAGAACCTGGATTCATCTGAAAAATTGACGTTTTGCCATTCCTGCACCCAGGTTCGTCGTTGAGTGTACCATCGCAGGCGCTCCTGTCTGTGATGCAGCGTCAAAGGTAACCGCAGCCATGGTCTCTGAGCTGATAGTTCATGCTGCTGCAAACATCGTCGAACTGTTCGTGCAGATGGTTGTTGTCTTGCAAACATCCTCATGTGTTGACTCCGGGATCGAGACGTGGCTGCACGATCCGTTACAGCCATGCGGATAAGATTTTTGTCATTTCGACTGGTAGTCATACGAGGCCGTTGGGATCCACCGCGGCGTTCCGTATTACCCTCCTGAACCCACCGATTCCATATTCTGCTAACAGTCATTGGATCTCGAACAACGCGAGCAGCAATGTTGCAATACGATAAACCGCAATCGCGATAGGCTACAATCCGACGTTTATCACGAGGCACTACAACAACGTTTCACCAGGCAACGCCGGTCGACTGCTGTTTGTGTATGAGAAATCGGTTGGAAACTCTCCTCATGTCAGCACGTTGTAGGTGTCGCCACCGGCGCCAACCTTGTGTGAATGCTCTGAAAAGCTAATCATTTGCATATCACAGCATCTTCTTCCTGTCGGTAAATTTTGAGTCTGTAGCACGTCATCTTCGTCGTGTAGCAATTTTAATGGCCAGTAGTGTATTTGATTGTTGCTCCATGAGGGACGACACCAAACAGAATAACCCCTCCAGAATCTCAGAATTCTTCGGAATAGATGTAGTGTGGCACCACTCCATGGACTGCCGTTTCGTTTCCGGTTCAAAGTGATGGACACATGTTTCATCCCCTGTCACGATCAGCGACGTAATGTGCAAGCAAATGTGCGCAGATGGTCCTCCGTTGCTCTTTATGGTCTTTTGTCAGTCGCCGACGAACCCAGCGGGGACACACCTTTGAGTACCCCAGCTGGTGGACGAGTGTGTCAGCACTACCAACAGAGACGTCTAGTTGTGTAGCTAGGTGTTTAATGCAGTCCGTCGATCATCTCGAATGAAAATGTCCGTACGTTCCAACATTGCAGGAGGGTGCTGCCACCCGGGGCGTGGGAGATCGGACAGGTTTGCGCGACCTTGTTGCAACGAAGGCAGACACCTTGCTCAATGACTCGCCGTGCTTTTGTTTAATGCCAGGTCTCCGCAAACATTCTCCAAAAGTCTATGAATATGAGCGACGGTCAGGTTTTTCTCCAAAAGAAAATTAATGACAACTCTCTGCTCGGAACTCACCTACGTTCAGACGCCATTTTGGAGGTTGCCTATCGGAACTTCATGAAACTATAGGGTCTGAAGCGAGAATATTTCACGATATTCCAGAATAAATTCTGCATTTTCAACCGAAACTGGTCAAGAAAATAATGTGTTGTATTACTTAATGAACGGCCCTTGTACATTTGTAGTGCCGTGCACTGCGGTAGTTCCCATTATGCATTTTACATACATTTTCTTATTAATGTATTGCACCGTAATTCCGTAACAACGGCTCGAGTGCCTGATTGCCGGTCACGTGGCACTACCGTAGCGTAAGATGCAAAGGCGGGGAAAAAGAGGGATTGGTAAGAGGATTGCATATAATGTGCGACACTCAACAACGTCAACGGTGAATGTTTTACGTCCTTTCGCTCCACCACTCTCAATATACCTTCGAAACACAAACGAGCTCTGGCTATAAAACAAAATCAGAAAATTATACATATCGTCGACAACGGTTCAAATGGCTATTAGCACTATGGGACTCAACATCTGAGGTCATCTGTCCCGTAGAACGTAGAACTACTTAAACCTAACTAACCTCAGAACGTAACACACATCCATGCCCGAGGCAGGATTCGAACCTGCGACCTAGCGGTCGCACGGTTCCATACTGAAACTCCTAGAACCGCTCGGCCACACCGGCTGGCGATGAAATTACTACAGACACCATTTCTAACTGTTTAAAGAACAACAACTGATAACGTAGTTGAAACTGAAGAGGAAACTTATCATTCAAATTTGAAATTACTCATAATGCGGATACAATTTTGGATTCAGATGCTGCTCTTTTGCTGGCTTATACCCGGCTGGTGCCCTCTTGTGCCGTCAATACGGAAGTATTGACGCAGGCAGACAACATCTTTGCTGCCGAAGAACTAGTCATCAGCTCTGACTATGATAAAGAAGAGAATGATAATGTTTTACTGCCATTTTGTGAGGAGGAACATGAATATATGACACCGGCAAGTCGCGCTTAAGTGGCAGCTGCAGCTGCTGTTCTCCAGAGATTTGTTGCCACTTCTGATATTTTCATGCTATTTCTGATGTCTCCATGGTATTTCAGGCTGCTCCGGATTTGGTATCTTCAGAGAGTGCCATCGTATTACGACCAACAATAATTAAAATTTCTGTTTCAAAATTAACTTATACAAGTAAAATGTGTAATGGATAAGGATTGCCGGCCGCGGTAGTCTAGCGGTTCTAGGCTCGCAGTCCGGAACCGCGCGACTGCTACGGTCGCAGGTTCGAATCCTGCCTCGGGCATGGATGCGTGTGACGTCCTTAGGTTAGTTAGGTTTAAGTAGTTCTAAGTTCTAGGGGACTGATGACCACAGATGGTAAGTCACATAGTGCTCAGAACCATTTGAACCATTTTTTGGATAAGGATTGTTATTAATTAAAAGATGTGTTCTGATTGTAACCTAGTGTGCTGAAGAACAGTACATTAAGCATTAAAGCGTCTCTTAAGATTATAGCTTGTTCTATTACATGATACACTAGTTCAATGAGTACAATATTGTTCCACAATATACGTATATGTAGGCTTAACTGCAGTGTTTGAAAAAAATGATGGCAAGCATTTGACAATGTGTACATATTACTTTATCAGTTACACAAATGTTAGAAATACTTTTGTACATGTACAGTGTAATTATTTTCATTTCTTTTTTAGAGGTTATGGAAACAGAACACCCTCTTTCGTTGGTACCCATAACAAGACTGAAAGTATACTGAACAGTCGTAACGTTGTTAAACGGAATTGGGTACATTCTGGCCTTTTGAAATTAGGTTAAATGAGCATCTACAGTATTGTAAAAGGAGTATTCAACACTGATCTGTCGAACATTCGTGTTCAAATACCTTCCCGTATTAATTTTTTTAAATAAAATACAAAAAAATGGCCTTTGGTTTTGAGCGAATGACGAATTTAAAGTTTAAAGATAAATTCTCTTAGGCTTGTTACACTCCGTCGCAGTCATGCAATGAGAAATGTAGCTGGAGCCCGAGACCCCATGGACAATTGTGAAGTATGGCAGACGTGGTTGACGGCTCAATCAAGCAACGTACATTACAACAGTCCAACGTAACATCCCTTTCCTTACTTGACTGCGTAACTGATTGTTTCTGAAGTAGACTCTTTGGGTAGTTTGTAATAAAATAACTAAGAACATTTCTTTACATCGACAACAGTACTACGTCTCTAGATTTTCTCAGAATCCAGGTACCCTGACGTGAATTTCCCAATAACATCAAACAAATCCTGGGATGGTTCCTGTTAACCGTTTGAACTCCAGTGGTTTCTGCCGAAATCACCATTTTGTTAATTTTGTTTTGGACTATCAGTGCCAGAGAGAGAGAGAGAGAGAGAGAGAGAGAGAGAGAGAGAGAGAGAGAGAGAGAGAGAGAGTGAGGCGGCCCAATGGTCCTTTCTGTGAGGAAACACAAACACACACACACACACACACACACACACACACACACACACACACACACACACCACACACACCACACACACACAAACACACCTGAACTCCTAAGGGAATCAGCGATAGCTACGAGTAATGGGCAGGGGCACTACGTTAGTACAGCGGAACCTCGGGTACTGAGCATAATTACTCGTAGTGCGAAAGACTTGTTAAGTGAAACAATTTATCCCATACAAATTAATGTCAAATACGACAAAGGTACTAAAAGTTTTATCTCATTCATGCCGTTTGTTCAAAGAAAATTACACATACAGTAGTATCTACTTTATTATTCACGATACCACATAATTCTTTTTCACTAGAAAGCTATCTACAGTTTTTTGTTCTGCCGACGCTTTAAAACTTGCAGAAATTGCGACACAGTATTATCGTCAAATAATTTCTAGCGCGCATAGCCACTGCTTTAGTTGGATGATGACTTTCAATGTACGATGCAACTGTTACCGCCTCCTCCTCTCCCTCTGAAGAAATCCTCTCCACAACTTCCTGCTATGAAACACACTGTACCTCCATAAGCTCTTCGGTTGTCATTTCTTGGCTGTGATCTTCCACAAGCTCATCGATATCATTATTATCCACTTCTAGTCCCATGGTCTTGGCCAAAGATACAATCTCGTTAACTACAGGTGGTTTTGTAGGCCTGGAGAATGGGCCGGAGCGTTGTCCATAACAAGCAAGACATGCGGTGGCAGATTCATCTCAACCAAATACTTTTTCACCGAAGGACCAAACAGTTCACTGATCCAATCACAAAAAAAAATTCACCTGTCGCCCAAGCCTTGTTGAACTTACACATCACATTTAAAACATTCTTCTGGACTTTACATTTCTTGAAGGCTCGTGGAGCTTCCGAATGGTAAACAAGCAATAGTTTAATTTTCAAACTGACGCTTTCATTGGCACAGAATAGAAGAGTGTGACGGGCTTTCATTGTCTCGTGACCGGGCAATGCATTCTCCGCCGCTGTCATAAATGTAAGCTCTGGCTTGTTTTTCCAGGATAGACCCGCCTCTTGACAATTAAAAACCTATTGCGGCAGATAACCCTCAGAATCTATGATCATCTTGAAGTGGCTGACGCAGTTCTCTGGTGCGTCCGTGTCAGAGCTGGCTGCTTCGCCATGCCTCACAACGCTGTGGATGCCGGATTTTGTCTTAAACCGGCCGGTGTGGCCGGCGGTTCTAGGCGCTTCAGTCTGGAACCGCGTGACCGCTACGGCGGCAGGTTCGAATCCTGCCTCGGGCATGGAGGTGTGTGATGTCCTTAGGTTAGTTAGGTTTAAGTAGTTCTGAGTTCTAGGGGACTGATGACCACAGATGTTAAGTCCCATAGTGCTCAGAGCCATTTGAACCGTTGTCGACGATATGTATAATTTTCTGATTTTGTTTTACAGCCAGAGCTCGTTTCTGTTTCGACGGTATATTTTTTTCCCTTAAACGTCTCGAAACCCCACGGCTTCCCTTAAACACTTCTTCGACCGCTGGGGTCTTCTTAACGAAGTCGGCGAAAATCATTCTCGCCTTTTCAGAAATGATGTTCTCGTTAGTAGTGCCACCTTGCAATTGCTTTTCATTTATCCATATAAGGGGCATCGTCAAAAATACGAAACCGTTGTTTAGATACTCTTGTCACTCCCTTTGAAACATCTGTCTCCTTAATCTTGTCTTTGTTCTTGAGGATAGTGCAAATAGTTGATGTAGACCGATTGTATGTGCGTGCTAAATCGGCAACGGTCACACGACATTCACGGTTTTCGGTGATTCAACGTTTCATTCCCCCCTCCCATGAACCACGGACCTTGCCGTTGGTGGGGAGGCTTGCGTACCTCACCGATACAGATAGACGTACCGTAGGTGCTACCACAACGGAGGGGTATCTGTTGAGAGGCCAGACAAACGTGTGGTTTCTGAAGAGGGGCAGCAGCATTTTCAGTAGTTGTAGGTGCAACAGTCTAGATGATTGACTGACCTGGCCTTGGAACACTAACCAAAATGGCGTTGCTGTGCTGGTACTGCGAGCGGCTGAAAGCTACGGGAAACTACAGCCGTAATTTTTTCCTGGAGTATCCAGCTTTACTGCATGATTAAATAATTATGGCGTCCTCTTAAGTAAAGGTAAAATAGTCCCCGATTCGGATCTCCGGGCGGGGACTACTCAGGAGGACGTCGTTATCAGGAGAAAGAAAACTGGCGTTCTACGGATCGGAGCGTGGAATGTCAGATCCCTTAATCGGGCAGGTAGGTTAGAAAATTTGAAAAGGGAAATGGATAGGATAAAGTTAGATATAGTGGGAATTAGTGAAGTTCGGTGTCAGGAGGAACAAGACTTCTGGTCAGTTGAATACAGGGTTATAAATGCAAAATCAAATAGGGGTAATACAGGAGTAGGTTTAATAATGAATCTAAAAATAGGAGTGCGGGTAAGCTACTACAAACAGCACAGCGAAAGCATTATTAATGCCAAGATCGACACGAAGCCCACGCCTACTACAGTAGTACAAGTTTATATGACAACTAGCTCTGCAGATGATGAAGAAATTGATGAAATGTATTATGAGATAAAAGATATTATTTAGTTAGTGAAGGCAGACGAACATTTAATAGTCATGGGTGACTGGAATTCGACAGTAGGAAAAGGAAGAGGAGGAAACGTAGTAGGTGAATGTGGATTGGTGCTAAGAAATGCAAGAGGAAGCCGTCTGGTAGAATTTTGCACAGAGCACAACTTAATCGTAGCCAACACTTGGTTCAAGAATCATGAAAGAAGGTTGTATACATGTAAGAACCCTGGAGATACTAGAAGGTATCAGATAGATTATATAATGGTAAGACAGGGATTTAGGAACTAGATTTTAAATTGTAAGACATTTCCAGGGACAGATGTGGACTCTGACCACAATCTATTGGTTATGAACTGTAGATTAAAACTGAAGAAACTGCAAAAAGGTGGGAATTTAAGGAGATGGGACCTGGATAAACTGAAGGAACCAGAGGTTGTACAGAGTTTCAGGGGGAGCACAAGGGAATAATTGACAGGAATGGGGGAAACAAATACAGTAGAAGAAGAATGGGTAGCTTTGAGGAATGAAACAGTGAAGGCAGCAGAGGATCAAGTAGCTAAAAAGACGAGGGCTGGTAGAAATCCTTGGGTAGCAGAAGAGATACTGAATTTAATTGACGAAAGGAGAAAATACAGAAGTGGAGTAAGTGAAGCAGGCAAAAAGGAATATATACGTCTCAAAAATGAACCCAGTTCTAAACAAAGAAGTGAAAGCAGAAAGGTGGATGGAGTATATAGAGGGTCTATACAGGGGCGATGTTCTTGAGGACAGTACCATGGAAATGGAACAGGAGGTAGATGAAAATGGAGTGGGAGATGTGATACTGCGTGAAGAGTTTGAAAGAGCACCGCGAGTAGACAACATTCCATTAGAATCTCTGATAGCCTTGGGAGAGCCAAGCCTATCAAAACTACCATTTGGTGAGCAAGGTGTATGAGACAGGCGAAATCCCCTCAGACTTCAAGAAGAATATAGTTATTCCAATCCAAAAGAAAGTAGGTGTTGAGAAATGTGTAAATTACCAAACAGTCAGTATAATAAGCCACGGCTG